>NW_020954720.1:7751029-7758379 GCF_900497805.2 Vombatus ursinus
TCTGCTTTTGAGGATTTGCTGCTGTTAGTCCCTTGTTGCCAAGGTGTAGAGAATATTCCAAGAATAATGACTATTTGATTCAGTCATTTGACCAAAGCACATAGTTTCCAATCTCAAGAAAGAGAGAGAGTTGGGTCTGCTTCTGTTGAAAGTGGACCCAAGGGTTATCCTTGTTCCTGAGCAATTCTTTAGGAATTCAGATTGTTCTATAACAGGCTTTGGGTGACCCTGACTGTACTCAAATGTAGTCCTGGGCCCACTGAAAAGTAGTCAAAGTCACTGAGGGATGCCTTATCAAGGGAAGAAGTGACAGAGAGAGAGGCTCCCTGTAATCACTTATTTTCCTTCATTGAGGCTATTTTAGAGTTCTACAGAATCAAAACAAAAGTTTGAGAAATTTTGGGGGTTGAGAGGAAAAACAGTAGTTTTTCAATCAGTGATGCCTTGGGCTATAAAACTGTGCATACTCTTTGATCCAGCAATACCCACTGCTAGATCTGTATCGCAAAGAGATTTAAAAAAAAAAAAAAGGAAAAGAACCTATTTGAACAAAAATATTTATAGCAGCTCTTTTTTGTGGTGGTTAAGAATTGGAAACTGAGGGGATGACCATCAATTGGAGAATGACTGAACAAGTTGTGGCATATGATTGTCTTGGAATATTATTGTGCTATAAGAAACAAGTGGGATGTTTTCAGAAAAACCTAGAATTACATGAACTGATATCAAGTGAAGTGAGCAGAACTAGGAGAACATTTTACACAATAATAGCAATATTGTATGATGAAAAACTATGAATGATTCAGCTATTTACAGCAATACAATGATCCAAGACAATCCCAAAGGACTCAGGATGAAAAACACTATCCGCCTCCAGAGAAAGAACTGATGTTGTCTGAATACAGACTGAAACATATTCTTTCTTTCTCTTTCTTTCTCTTTTTCTTTCTTCCTTTCTTTTTTCTTTCTTTCTTTCTTTTTCTTTCTTCCCTACTTCCTTCCTTTGTTTCTTCCTTCCTTCCTTTCTTTTTTCTTTTTTCTTTCTTTCTTTCTCTTCTTTCCTTCCTTCTTTCTCTTTTTCTTCCTTCCTCCCTCCCTCACTCCCTTCCTTCCTTTATTTTTTCTTTGTTTTTTTTCTTGTGTTCTTTCTTTCTTTTGGTTGTTTTCTTGCACAAAGTGACTAATATGGAAATGTTTTGTGTGATTATACATGTATAACATGTCAGACTGCTTACCATATCAGGGAGGAGAGAGGGAAGCAAAGGAGTGAGAGATAGAATTTGAAACTTAAAACTTTAAAAAAATGTTAAAAATTGTTGTTTACATGTAATTGGGGGAAAACAAATTTTTCTTTAATGAATGCCTGAATGAATGGATGGATGGATGAAAAAACATTTATTAAGTTTTCACTATGTGCAAAGCACCAAGGATACAAATAGAAAAGCAGAGATAGTCCCTGCTCTCAAGGTGCTCACACTCTAATGGGGGAGACAGACAAAGATTTTTTGCTGCCAGTCAGATAGAAAGGTCCCATGGTCCTTAGGATGGCAGCAACAAAACCAATAGTAATGCTTCTTCTTTATGGTCATTTCCAAGGATAAAATAATTTTTCTGATGCTGAATGATTTGAAAATGCCAACAACCTTGATGGTGCCAACAACTTTTCAGGGTCTTAAGTAACTGTAGCTGTTGAGAAGGTGGTGGATTCAGTATCTGTAGGAGCAGTTACTAGAATGCACCTCTACAGGGTTTAGTTCTACAATAATTACTGTTGAGACTGGGTTGCTTTTCTCAGAACTGTTGAGTTCAGGCTCCTGAGCTGTCTCCTTTGTGGTCTGAGGAGAGGTAGTGGTTGAATTAGTGGTAGAGTAATTCAACTGGCTCACATGCATGGGGTGGTCAGGAAGGACTAACACCTCTGGTGTGAAGGCTTGTCAAACTCTTTTCAGGGCTGCTCACTCACCTTTTGCATCCATCTTCTCCTAATTCTCACCTGTGGTTCCAAGAAGCTACAGCATGTGCAGTGGCCACACCCTGGTAAAGCCATCTTGGAAGACAGGCTAAACCAGGTTGAGGGTAACTGATAGGTCTCAAAACTGTCAATGAGTTAGGGGGATGTCTACCCTCAATGATATGAAGACTTCCACCAGCACAATGTGTGGATAAGAACACTTTGTCCCAATGGCCATAAAGGCGGCTGAAGCAGGCATTTTGGAGTGCTTGGTCAAACATTGAAGATGTCAAGGTCATTACTATATCTTGGGCCATTGCCAGTCATCCTGACTTTTGCCTTGCAATGGTCTTAGATGATTCTGGAAGATGGAGTAAGGCTGACAACTTTATGCAACTCTGCCTCACTTAAGTCCAATTCTCTCGCAAGTCAAGATATCAACCCTAGATGCCATTGGTCCTTTTTGGAATGAAGGACAAACAATTCACCTGGCCTATACTGCCTGCCTTCTTTTACTCCCTCAGTGTGTCTTGTTGCTTCAAGGCGGATGGTTTGCCTGTCCTGTAGGTGGTAATTGATCAAAAGTTGGTGGAGATGGCTGGACCCTTTCCTGTAGTAGTTGCTTCCCTAGAGATGGCTGTGGGATCTGGGTTGGAAACTAGATCAGTGATCTGGAGATGCTGTCTCTCCCAGAGATCTTGGCTTACCTGCCCATTGGTCATGGAGGATCAGTAATTGGTGTTCATGGTGAGAAGAGGGTAGGACCTTTCTCCACAGAGATGTTTTCCCTCAAAGATGGCTGCAGAAGCAAGGTCAGTGGTCTCAGGGGAAGCGGGGTCACTCCATTCCCAGAGAAATTGGGTTCAGGGTCCTGGGCTGTCTCTGTTGAAGTCTGAGGGGCTGGTGGAAGTTATTGGACGTGCGTAGTACATGTCATCTCCTGTCTCTCCCTCCAGATGACATTCTTCTTCAATTCAGTTTCAGTTCTCTATCTTCCACATCCTAACGAAAGTCATAATCTTTTGGTGTCTCATACAACTTTCTCAGATTATAAATTTCAGAAAAATTGCTGGTATAAATCAGTGGAAGGAGCTTCTACATAAAAAATTCCTGACACTAAGGAAATTGCATGGCTAAATCCAAAGGAAAAAAAATCCATAACCAAGAAATGGTCCATTTGGCCATTCCTAGAGACCTTACTTTACTTACCAGTTTCCATCTTCTTCTATTTGCCCTAACCTGTAGCCATATCTTGATTTCCAATCTGTCACCTTCGTACTACCTTTCAGGATTAAGTCTTCCTCTCTTACCTAAGTGGCTTCTCCTCTAATTATCCAAAACTATTCACTTAGTCACTTTTTCCTTCTTTTTTGAAAAGATGAAAAAATAAGAAACAGAGTTTCCCTCTGCTGATCTCTAACAACAATAGCAACAACAACAATAACAACAAAACTCCTATTGTTTAACAAATAGAAAAAAAAAGAAATAGACTGATGACTCATCTTTTATACCCTTTTCTGGGATTGAATGAAGGGATGAATGAATGAATAAGTACCTACCGTCAGGCACTATGCTAGATGCCAGGATTACACATGCAACAATAACATAGTACCTGCCCTTAAGAAAATTCTATTCTAGTAAGGGGTACTCAATATCTATGGGGGGGAGGGGCTGGGAAGGGATTTTTGGGCTGGGAAGTCACAGAAATTGTGAACAGCCAATAGTCACATCCAAATAATTAATATCATTAACTATTAATAATAATATAATTAAATATATTAGTAAATTAAATATGAATATTAAATATTAATAATACAATTAATTTGATTACTATTCTCAGGGCAGAAGGAAGAGACAGAACAAGATGGGGTACAGACAGGAAGGTGTCAGATTTGTAATCAGTTACAGAACATATAGCAAGACGTCCATCCTATGTAAGCTCTGACCTGGTTGATAATAACTGATGTCAATCTCGGTAAAACTCCTACAGATATTCAAAAGTGGTTATATAACCAAAATGCAAAAAAAAAATGTTATTTGACATTAGGCATTCAGGACATGAGGAATTATCTCTTTCCAATGGCATGGTCACAGAAAAACAGGATAAATTATTTTCCACAAGACATTATATGTTGTGAAGCATGAGATAGGCCGGAGAGTCACATCAATTTCAACAGTGCTCAGGACATATCCCCTGACCAATATTTTGCAGACCTGACTCAGCCAAGCTGCATATAGAAGTGGCCAATTATAGGTCAGTGGTGACTAAGCTCTAATTAATTTGTATCAATAATTTTGGCCATCAAAAATGTATTTATAGGATAATGATGAAATAATACAATCTGTAGATTTCATAAATGGGCAGCATTTATTGATACTGAAAGAAATTGAGAAGTTAAATCAGTCACTGACATGCTGATCTATTAGAAATTATCAAAGCCTGCTTATAGGATAACTAATGAAATAATATTAGAAATTATAAGATTTCTCATGGAACCTTACTTTTCAACCAGAAACCTAAATGTTAAATGCTATCCAGATCCTTGTACTATAATCCATAACTGTAAAGCTACCACTCAGCAAAGCAACGCAGATAGATCTTGTCAATTAAGATGTTATAGTATCATTTATTTCCCTTAAATTATATTTATGCAATGTCATGGAGTTTGTAGTATCCTGACATATTAAAACTTTATATCTGTACAGTCCCACATTCTGATGTAAGATTAAATTATGAATTTTAAAATGTGACTGTATAGCAACATAGCCAGGTTACCACATCCTGAATAATTACCTGAGATGGCTTTCTGTCTTTCAGTCCCAGTCAGATTTCATTTTCAAACATTGGTTCTCTCTGGACCTTTGCCTCGGATATTTCAGGCTGCTGCTATTTCTGGGATTCCCTATTTATTTGAGAATGAGAAGATTATTGCCCCTATTATTCTGAATCTGAGTCTATTTTTAACAATCCTCATTTCTTTCAACATTTCATTTTTCAGAATCATTTGCTTTAAGTTGAACAATTCCTGGCCCTTTGTCTTTTTCATTTTCATTTTCAGATCCCTTGCTGACAGGTTCTAGCATACCTGTGATATGATCTTGGTTCTTAGAGTTCAGCTTAGACAGTAGCCTCATTCCCTTGTTGGGGATTGACCAATAGAGGGCAAATAAGTGCTAAGGCAGATGATTAAACAATTGAGGCTGTGAGGTGGAGGTGAGGTAATGAATACATGGCTCTGCAGAAAGAATACTGACATAAGAATCAGGAAACCTAGGGTCTAACTCAAACTCTGCAACTCCCTGACAAGTGACTTAATATCTCTGTGCTTCTTCATATGTAAAATAAGAATGGGACTAGNAAAGAATACTGACATAAGAATCAGGAAACCTAGGGTCTAACTCAAACTCTGCAACTCCCTGGCAAGTGACTTAATATCTCTGTGCTTCTTCATATGTAAAATAAGAATGGGACTAGATTAGCTCTCAAGCGTGGTAACCAAGTATGGGATAGTAAATGAGCATTAGAGTTAGATTGAAAAGACCCAGGATTAAGCCTCACCCACCATTACCTAATTATTTAATTTTGGGCAACTCACATAACAGTTGTAATCCTCCTTCCTCAGTTGTAGAGTGGAGCTAGTCAAACCTGTTCTGTCTACTCTATGGAATTTCTCAGAGGAACCAATATTGTATGTGACATAGGTGAAATCTGCTTGTGATTCATAAAGCGATATGCAAAAGAGGAAGCTGAAATAAAGAGACAGCTTAACTAGCAATCAGGAGGCCTGAGCTCAATAATATCTCTGCTTGTAACTTGCCATGTGACCTTGGGCCAATCATTTAGCTTTTCTAGGCCTCATTTTTTTGAATTGTAAAATGCGGGGATTTTGGATAAGATCACTATTTCCTAAGTGAGCTGGTACTGTTGTGCAGCAATTTTTATCAGTTCACCAAACAATGGCTATCAAAGGAACTTACCTTGGTATTATTTTGGTTACATTTTCTGTCACTCTCAGGTTTACTTAGGTATTTCATTTTTGTATTACACATATTTGCTGATTGCTTCCACTTTGGGAGAAGTCTCATAACAAAGTAAAAGAGTTACAGTAACTTCATCTGAAAGTGCATTCAACATTTCACCTTTTTATCACCAGCACTCTTACCTATCTGTTTTTTCTAACGAACAAAAATCCATTTTCTTTCCCTCTAACACCCCATCCCAATGAGGATAAAAGAAAAGGGAAAAAATCAGATTACTTATGTTAGAAATACTTGATTAAACAAAACAAATTCCTCCAATGGTAGTACACAAAAAGAAATGCCTCATCTGTACCCAAAATACATCACCTCTCTGTAATGAATAACATGTTCCATGATTTGTCCTCTGAAATCACAGTCACATATCAATCACAGTTTTTAGTTTTCAAAATTGTCTGCTTTTACAGTATTGTTGGCATTGTATATATTATTCTAGTTCTGTTCATTTTATTATTCATCAGTTTACATAAGTCCTCAAAATTGTTCATTTTTATAATATTGATATCATATCATACATTGTTCTTCAGCTTTCCCTTACTTCATTCTGCATTAGTTCATCCAAGTTTTTCCTGACTTTTTGAAATCATCTATGTCATAATGTCTTATAGCACAATAGTATTCTGTCACATTGATAAACCACAACTCATTCTGGCATTCCTTAATTGATGGATATACTCTTAGTTTTCAGAATTTTTGTACCACAGAAAGAGTTGCTTTAAATATTTTTATACATAAAGCACCTTTTCCCCTTCAATTTCTTTTGGATATAGCTCTAGCAGTTGTATAGCTGGGTCAAAGGGTTTTACTGTAATTTGGTAACTTTCTGTGTACAATTCCAAATTGCTTTTGAGAATGGTTGTACCAATTTACAGATCTACTAAAGTGCTTCAATGGGCCTGTTTTCCCGCAGCCCCTCCAACATTTATTGCCCCTCTGCCAAGTGTGAGGTAGAATCTCAGAATTGCTTCAATTTGTATTTCTCTAATTAGTAGTGATTTGCAACATTATTTCATATTGCTATAGATAGCTTAAGTTTTTTTTTTCCCCCTTGAGGACTGTCGGTTCATGTCCTTGGTCCCTTTATCAATTTTGGAATGACTCCTTTTCTTATAGATTTGAATTCCTTCCTTAAATATCTTGGCAATGAAACTTAGAGAAACTTGTGGCAAAGGGTTTTCCCTCATTAATTTTTTTTCTCTTTTAATCATAGCTTTGTTAGATTTGTTTGTGCAAAAACTTTCTTAGTTTTATGTAATCAAGATTATCCATTTTCTCTTCTATGATCTTCTCTGTGCATTGTTTGGTCATGAACTTTTCTCCTATCCATATATCTAAGAGGCAATTCCCCCCCCCCAGAACCT
>NW_020954720.1:7758433-7759362 GCF_900497805.2 Vombatus ursinus
CCACTGCATGTTTCTCTAATTTGTTTATAATGTGACCTTTTGTATCTAGGTCATATTTCCATTTGGAGCTTATCTTTACATAAGGCATGAGGTGTTGGTCTAAATCTAATTTCTTCTAGCAGTTTTTGTCTAACAATTTTGTCTAATAGTTTTTGTCTAATAGGATTTGTCTAATCCTTATCACAGTAGCTGGGATCTTTGTGTTTATTGTATACTAGCGTAGTAGATATATTTATTTTTCTGTGTTGTGTACCTAATCTGTTCTACTGATCAATCTCTCTTTTTTTAGGCAGTACTACATTCTTTTAATCTTAACTGCTTTGTAGAATAGTTTGAGATATGGCATTGCTAGGTCCCTTTCATTCCCCCTCTTTTTTTTTTATTATTTCTCCTGAGATTCTTGGCCTTTTTGCCTTTATTGTAAGAAAAGGTCTGTTCATTTTTTTAGTGTTTTTTTCCCCTATTTTTTCAAGTGGTTTCCTTTAGAAACAGAAGTGTGTGTTATATTTTGTTGAAATCTTTTTCTGCATCTATAAATATAATCATATGATTTTGTTGACTTTGTTATTGATGTGGTCAATTAAATTTATAATTTCCTAATATTTAAATCAAACTTGCATTCCTGGTATGACCCTAATCTGGTCACATACTACAAACTTTATGATGTGCTATTTTAATCTTTTTGCTAATATTTTATTTGAAAATTTTCATCTATGTTCATTATGGATATTGGCCTATAGCTTTCTCTTGTTTTGTTTATGTTTATGTGTCATAATCATATCTGTGTCATTGAAGGAATTTACTGAGATTCCTTCTTTTGCTATTTTTGCGAGTAACTTGCAAATGTGCAAGTAATTTAACAGAATTAAATTAATAGAGTTCATCTGGTCCTGGGATTAAAAATTTTTATCAATCACTTTGACAAAGCC
>NW_020954720.1:7759400-7759523 GCF_900497805.2 Vombatus ursinus
ATCAAGTGCAAATATGATAAGTTCATATCAAGACGACACAAAGTGGACAGAGATAGTTACCCCAACGGGCAACAGGATAAAGAGTAAAAGGCTCTCAGTGGGCTAGAATGATAGTCCAAATTC
>NW_020954720.1:7759578-7759677 GCF_900497805.2 Vombatus ursinus
AATATTAAGAAAATTAATAGGGATAATTTTTAAAGTTCTATACTCAATCATTGCAAGATCGAGAACTAGACAGAGTACCCTGTATGTAGTAAATGCTTA
>NW_020954720.1:7759774-7759897 GCF_900497805.2 Vombatus ursinus
ATAAATGTTTTCCTAATTGAACAGGAGCCTGAGATTCAGGTGGTAAGACCCAAACACTTCCAGGTTATGCTTTTCATGTCCTCTTCATCGTCCCTTCCACCCTTGTTTATCCCAGTGCCTGAT
>NW_020954720.1:7759980-7762529 GCF_900497805.2 Vombatus ursinus
AGCACACAGTAGCCAGGAGCTCAGGAAAAAATGTGAAGGCATCTTTGGCCAAGGGTGGGGGAGAGGAAAAGGGAAGATGATATTTATAAGTTCCAGCCCCAGTGGGTCAAATGATAACCCTAAAGCTCTGCCTGCATTTCTTTTTTCTTCTTTTTTTTTTTAAATTTTGCCCATGTTATCAAGTTTGGTGATGGATTTTCTTGACAGAATGTCACTGAATAATATTTCTACAGATGGAAAATCATTCTCTATTGCCTGAGTAGTACTAAAGAAAGTTATTACTTTACATCTGATTTCAGAGGGTTCTCATTCAGATTTACTAGCATGAGGGTTAATAAAGCAGACCTACAGCCAATAGCAATGGCAAAATATTACTTCTGCATCTGACTACAATGTTTCACCTCCTATGTTGCATCCTACAAATGGTGCTAGTGACAACACTTTGATAAGACAGAAGTAACTGTATCTCAAAGTGAATCTGAAACTCATTTCTAGATTTTTCCTTACTATGAGACCAGTTTAATCAGATATTCTACTAGTTTTGAAACTCTCCTACCTGAAAAAAAATAAGAATAAGATTAAAAAGAAAAGGGACTTGTTTGAAGATGAGAGAGGCAACATGACTTAATGAATCACCTAGGTTAGAGTTCCACCTTTGATACTTACCAGCTATGTGACCTAAGTCACACAGCTCAGGAAATTCTCTGGGATTATAACCCTTCTATAAGGGCTGCACCAGATGTAATTTAAGATCCTTAATATTTGAGGATGAATGTTTTAATGTTACTTAATTTTTAATCAGCTTGGGATTAGAGTGCTTCTTAGAGCCTCTTCAAATTCTAACATCCTATGATTTCATAAGTATGTGGCAAAAATCAGCTGTAAGAATATAAAAGTCTTGCCACCTGATTTATTATGTGATCCATTCATAGTAATTAGTTTGCTTTGCCTAAATCCATTTTGTGGCTGTACAGTTAAATGTTCTCACCACCTGAAGAATAAAAAAAAAAAAAAAAGAAAAGAGATGACTAGCTAAACATTTGAATAATAGATTATAGAAACTGATTATAAAAGGGCCCTTAGAGATTCTTCAGTCCATCTCCTCCTCTCCCAATTTACAGTTGGGGAAAACTGAAGCCCAGAGCTTTGCCCAAAGTTATACAAAGTTACATAGAACTGAAATTTAAACCAAGTCTTCTAGATCCAAACCCCACTATGCCATATTGACTACAGATGTTAGAAAGAGCACTGTCCTTCAAGTCAAGTGAGAACCAACTTTGAGACCCACCTCTAACACTTTGTGATGTGAACATGGCAAGTCATTTAACCTTTGTAAGCCTCAGTTTCCTCACCTGTAAAATGGAGATGATGAGAAGATCTGTAGTTCCCATCTTACAAGGCTATCGTGAAGATGAAATAACTAATGTATGTAAAAAAGCTTTGCAAACCTTCAAGCTCTTGTTTCTTAAAAATAATTAAAAAAATAAAATGGAATTTTATCACATGTGTTTGACAAGAAAAATAAAGGTGTTTTTTTTTTAATTCTGTAATTTAAAAACTTTTAGAAAATGTATTTATGTTGTAGCAGTTTAATGAAGATGGTATAAAGTTGTGTTTGGAGTCTGGAAGACCTGAATTCAAATGTCATCTCTGATACTTAGGAGCTATTTAATTTTAAGTAAGACAACTAGCTTCTATTTATCTCAAGCAAGTCACTAGGATTTATCTAAGTCATAGATACTTGGAAATCTGCCTTGGTAGAAGGAATTCTGACACTGTGAGTTTCCTATAGCTAAAGAAATCATAGATCATTCATGCACATATTTCATGACAACTTTTCTGGAAAAACAAAAGAAAACAACAAAACATGAAAACCAACACACCAAACAGCATATTATAAAAGTCTCAGGAAATCTCATTTGGAGATAGACTAAGCCAACAGATTACCTTTATCCAGGAAGCTAAGCAATCTGAGTTCTGGTTATGGCAGGATAGTGAGTGAAATTGATCATAGTGTAGCAGAAAGCATTCTGGACATAGAGTCAGATGATGTGGGTTTGAGTCTTGGCTCTGTCCCATGTGATCTTGGCAAGTCAATTAGCTACACAGACTTTTTGTTTATTTATCTGTAAAATCAACCAATAGTCATTTATAAAACCCCCCACCATGTGCAAGGCACTAAGCTAGGCCCTGGGGAAACAAAGATATAACATGAAACCTCCCCCGCCCTTCACTCTCCTGCAAGCAATATGCACATAAGTATAGACAAAATAAACACAAAGTATTAATACAAGCATAGCATTTGTACATAGCAAATGCTTAACAAATGTTTTTGATAAATTAATTCATTAATTCGACCGGGGGAGAGGACAGGCTCCAGCATCTGAGGAGGTCAAGAAAGAGCTTGTGTGGGGGCTCCACCACCTACCTCATAGAGTTGTTGTGGAGATTGAATGGAATAGTATATGTATACGCTTTAGAATAATGAAAATGTTATATTATCATTGTCTCTGTATGACATTGTTATTGAACTGTGAAATAACCATTCA
>NW_020954720.1:7762579-7787390 GCF_900497805.2 Vombatus ursinus
TTCATTCATTTAGCAAATATTGAGTGCCTTCTGTCTAGCAGGCACTAGGTTAGGTGCTGGGTGTGTGTGTGTGTGTGTGTGTGTGTGTGTGTGTGTGTGTGTGCGAATATAGAAAGATGTCTTCCTTGAAGGAGTTGATAATTTAGTAGGAGGGAGGGGAGAATGACAAGCAAACAAATAACTCTGTTACAAGGCAGATTAGAATAAGGCAGTCTGATCATTCAGGACATATTGATGACTGGTTCTGTTTTTCATGGACAGATCCATGAAAAATCTTCTGCTGGTGATACATAATAATGAGACCATCCTAATTATCAGTCCTGTCGTGGTCCAAATGTTTTGGCTATTGAAACCAGCCTCAGTGTATGGTAACTGAAAGCCAACAAACTATCTTGTCTTAAACTCTTCTTATTGGAAAAATGGGAATAATGATGAGCATCTTCTGACTTCATTTTATAACATATAAATGGGTAGATGATCAGAAACTTGAAGTCCTTTTGATCTCAGAGAATAATGCATTACAAATATGGTATTATAATTATCATATGAAACACTCCAAAAATTAATAATCGGAAATCTTTAAGATAGTCAAAATATAAGAAATAGGCTATCATCTGTGCCGCAAATGGTATTTTTCTAGGGACAGAATTAGGTGGGACTTGAAGAATGAAAGTTCAGTTTATCTTATCTTTATTTAAAACGAAAGGCTTTTATCTTAAGTATTATAATGCTCTCTCTTTGCAACAGCAATAATCCTCCCCTAAATTCCCAAAGAATATGTTAAGGTAATGAGTAAGTCGTGCAACAACAACAACAATAACAACAACAACAACAACAACATGGGTTTTATGGGGTTCTTTTATAGGGTCTTCCCTTAACCTACTTTCCTTTTCTGTATAGCAAAATGTTCTTGACCTTCATGTTAAATTACATATGTAGAATACTTAGAGATTGAAATAAGAGGGTCGTGGTGAAGTGACTAAGGGAGGCTTGCAGTGGTAAATGCTTGTTGATTGCCTAGTTTGAAATCTTGCCTCTGACACGGGGAAGTTTTAATCTCTCAGTATTCTCGGATGATTCCCTAGAACCATTACCTTCATCTGGGTTGGAATTTCCACACTGGAAATTCTCCATCAATGACTCACCAGTGTGTGTATGCATATATGTGTATGTATGTATGTATGTAATTATGAATGATCTATTAAAAGATATATAGTTTTATACCTTTAATAGCTTAAAACTGGGCTAAGACTTTAGGGACACCCTGTATTTGACCTGAACCTATGATTTCATTGGTGTGAATAACTCCTGTTACGGAAACTTCCTCTACCAATAAAGACGAGCATTTTGTTGGTAATTTATAGTCATAGATAGTTGCTTGAAAGCTCTAAAAGTTTACATCCTTTTTTTTACACAGGTAATGTGCAACAGAGTTAAGTCTTCCTGACTCCAGGGTTGGACCTCTATACACTTTGCCATTATGATAATATCATCATCATTGTCATCATCTTAATTGTCATTGTCATCATAGCTAGCATTTATATACTGCTTTACAATTTTCAAAGTGCTATACATAAGTCATCTGATTTGCTCCTCATAACAATACTATGAGGTAGGTGCTATTATTATCCCCATTTTGCAGATGAGGAACATGAGGTTGAAGAGAGGTCAAATAACTTGGCTAGAGTCACACACAGCTAGTAATTATCTGAGGAAGGATTTGAACTCAGGTCTTCCTAATTCCAAGTCAAACACTTTATTGTGCCACCTACTTTATACGGTGCCTATCTTCTGTCTCTCTCTCTCTCTCTCTCTCTTTCTGTCTCTCTTTCCTCTCTCTCTCATACATATACACATGTGTATATATTAATAGATAAATACATATGTATATATGCAATATTTGTATATATTTGTTAAGTCCTTACTATGTACCAGACACAGTGCTGGAGATACAGAGAATTCCAGGAACAGTTCATGCCCTCAAGGAGATTATATTCTGGTGGGAGAGACGACATATAAATAACTAGTTACATATAAAATTCATATAGAGTAGATGGGAGGTAATATTCTAGCTTATTCTTGAAGGATATAACAAAGTCAGTATATTAATGAGGCATTAGGAAGAAAATTAAATTTTCCTCTGGGTCTACATTCTGTGCTTGCTGAAATTCACTTACATGGCAAGAACCAAAGGATTTGGGGTTTGAGGATTTGGAAAAAACAAACAAACAAACAAAAACAAAACTGTAGTTGGTCAGATCCACACAGTTCCATACAGGTCCTGTGTCAGAGCAACTGTCCTCCTCCCCAGTGGTTTTTGTGTGATGTGAAGCCACAGAGCAACTCAAAATAGGAATATTGTGTCTGGTTTGGGGGTTGGACTCAGATGAGGAGGAGTGTCTCCAGGTACAATGCTTGGGAAAGACATTAATGAGCTAAAGAGCAAGCAGAATAGTGACTGGAACAGCAAAGTTCCTTGAGACCATGTCATATAAAAATACCTTTTGACCCAGCAATACCACTATTAGGCCTATTTCCAAAGATGATTAGGGAAAAAGGAAAAGGACCCACATGTACAAAAATATTTATAGCAGCTCTTTTTGTGGTGGCAAAGAACTGGAAATTGCAGGGATGCCCATCAATTGGGTAATGACTAAACAAGTTGTGGCACATGATTGTGATGGAATACTACTATGCTATAAGAAAGGATGAGCTTGTTGATTTTAGGAAAAAAAAACTTGGATAGACTTGCACAAAATAATAAGGAGTGAAATGAGGAGAATAAAGAGAACATTGTATACAGTACTAGCAATATTGTTTTAAGAACAACTTTGATCAACAAAGTCATTTTGACTACTGTAAATACCCAAACTAACTACAAAGGACATATGAACGATATGTCTAGAATAATTTTACATATATATAAATATTTGTGTCTAATAGTAGCCATCTCTAGGGCGTGGACGGGAGGGAAGAATAAAAAGAAAGTTACATGATAGTTTTATTATATATTTAAAAGTTGTGCATAATAGATCTGTAGTTTCATGTGCAATCATCTTTTTTAAAATTCTGCTTTGTTATGGCAATGCTTCTTTTATTTCATAAATTAAAAATAAAATAAAGAAAATTTAAAAAATAAAAATAAAAACTATTTGGAAGGAAGTAGGAACGTTTAACCTGAAGAAGAAAAGATTCAGGAGGAAAATGATAGTAATCTTCAAGCATTCACTTTGTGTGGAAGAGGGGCGGGGCTTGTTTTGAGGGGCCAATAACTAAAAGCAATGGGCAAAAACTGCAGAGATACAGAGATAGGTACACTGTTTAGGAAAACTTACTAACAATTAGGGCTGTTCCAAAGTGGACTAACTTGCCTCAGGGGGTTGTGGGCTCTCCTTCACTAGGAAGTTTCAAGAAAAGACTGATTGACCACTTGTTGAGAATATTATAGGCAGATTAACATTTATTAAATGCCTACCATGTGCCAGGAACTGTGCTAAATATTGGGGGATACAAAGAGACACAAAAAAACAATCAGGGCCTCTAGGTGCTAACAATTTAATGGAGGATTTAACATGCAAATTACTATATGCAAACAAGACACATACATGATAAGTAGCTGATAATCTCAGAGGAAAGGCATTGATATGAAGGAAGCCTGGAGAAGACTCCTTGTATAATGTGAGATTTGAGCTGAGACTTAAAGAAATCCAGGGGAGCCAGGAGGTGAAATTGAGGAGGGAGAGAATTCCAGGCATGAGGGACAGTTAGAGAAAATGCACAGAGTTGGGAGGTGGAGACATGGGGAGGAATCTTGTACAAAAATGGATTAGACAAAAATGGATTTTGAGGTCTTTTCCAACTCTTCAATTGGATGCAGAAGGTTAGCCTAGGTACTGGAATCAGACACTGTATTAAATCAGAAACTTGACAGGACTGAATAAGGAGCTGGATTTGGGAGTCAATAAGGCTAGTTCAAATCCTACCTTAGGTGCTTGCTAACTGTGTGTCCCTGAGCTAGTCACATGCCTTTTCTGGGCCTCAGTTTCTTCATCTGTAAAATGAGGTTGGATGACCTTTAATGTACTTCCTAGCTCTTAAACTTCATCCTATGATCTTAGTTGATGACTCTGAAAATGAAAGCAAGGCAGAGGATAAGCAAACAAGCAAGCACCTGCAAGTGACCTCAGAATTGAGACCACCTTTACCTTAGCCAAGAAGTCTTATATATAAGTTTTTAGAGACAGAAGACAGTCCTAGACTGTGACCAATTCCAGGGTCACTAAGAAGGAATAAGTGAACCATGTTAAGGAGGTGGCAGGTATCCTCATTTAGATGGAATTGTGGGAGATGGAAATAAGAACAATTCTCTTGGAAAACATCTACCTTCTTGATGCTCCCATAGGAAAATTGGAATGAAGAATTAGATCAGTTCTCTAAGTGGATCTGAGCTCCATAGAGAAAAATGCCATGTGAAGATAATATATTATTTTGCTGTTTTCCATTATATCCAGAGTGAATCACAAATTTTTTTTATATACACAGATGTGCCATGAATGATGTCTAAAGCAAAATGCATTGACCTTTATGAACAGAAAGAATAGAGAGACAAACCCTCCTGGAGTTCCATCGCATATTGTCACTCCTCAGAATGCCATTTTTGTCTGAGCCTCAAGGATTCTGAATATTTTTAGGTATTCCTACCTAGCCAGGATTTTTTTTTTTTTTGGTAGAAATAGTTACAGTAGAATATAGATTGCTCTAGTCTTTGGAATTTGCACAACTGCTTAGGAAGTGATTAGGCAAACTGGGCAGTATGATGTCTAGGGGGGATCATGCACATTTGGAAGATGAAATGAATGAAAGCTGAGGATTTCTTAGGAATCTTAAATAAATCTCATACATGGTTTACAGTCATTCCAACTGCGAAAGGCTGGGACAAAATAGCCCAAAGTCAGTGCCTGTCACTGTGTGATGTGTGAGTTTAGCAAGGGACTCCAGCTGGCTGCCATCAGGGCTAATGGAGGGATTTTGCGCTCCTTTACCTGGCTGCACACTTGTCAGGAGAGGGAGCCATAACACGGTTTTTGTTGAGAGACTGCTTACTCCTCTAATTTCATTATTGTCTTAGTTTTATTGCACAGAGGAATTACCGTCCCAGTGTTTTATCCAAATGGTTCTCTCTTAAACCAACTTAATAGAACTCTTAGAGAATTTGGTCTTGGGAGGGTGGGGCTACGTTTTTCTTCTACCCACCTCTGTTCTCCCAGCTGCCAGAGGCTATTAAGGCCTTGGAACGCTGTTTATTAGCTAGGGGGATTGAGATTTGCATCAGTGCTGGTGGGTATAATAGTGTGTTATCTCTGTGACTCACTGGTGTCCCAAAGTACTATGTCATTGTTCAGACCTGGGCTTTAGAATGTGGATGCCAGGGAGGCTTGGTTTTGAAAAGCAGAACTGGCATTTCATGTTACCTTAGCTGTCTAAGCTTCCTTGTTCTAATATTACTAAACATTAAAATCTTCAAATATAAACATAAATATGGGCAGCTAGGTGGTGCAGTAGATAGAGAGTTAGGCCTGGAGGAAGAAAGACCTGAGTTCAAATCTGGCCTCAGACACGTACAACTGTGTGATCTCGGCAAGTCACTTAACCCCGTTTGCCTCAATTTCCTCATCTGTAAAGTGAGCTGGAGAAGGAAATAGCAAACCAGGCCAGTATTTGCCAAGAAAACCCCAAATAGGGTCACAAAGAGTTGGACATAACTGAACACCAACAACAATAATAATAATAAAGCATATTTTTAAAAATTCCAAGGATGGGATATACAGTATTATCATCTTCCTCAGGCATTGGGCATATAATAATTATAATAATACATCCACAACATTCATCTTCTTTTTCCCTGTTCATATGTTGTTGATCCCAGTTCAGGTGCTTATTACTTCTCCACTCTGTATCGCAATCATCTCCTAATTGGTCTCCTTGCTTCCAGACTTTCCAATTCATCTTCCATATAGCTTCCCAATTTATATTCTTAAAATATGAATATGACCATCTCATTCCTCTACTCAAAAATGTCCAGGGTTTCCCTATTGCCTAGGATCAAATATAAAATTCTCGGTCTGGCATTAAAAACTTTCCAAATATGGCTCCCAACTAGACCATTCCAGTATCATTTCATTATTCCCCTGCATGCACTCTCCCTTCCAATATTATTGGCCTACTAACTATTTAAGGCACACAACATTCCACCATCCTCCTTCATATCTTTGCATAGATTCTTCCCTCCCCCCACCATATCTGGAATGCACTGCTTCTTCCACTTTGCCTCTTAGAATCCCTAACTGGCATATGCCATATACTTAAAAAATGCTTTTATGTATCTATTTATATGTTTGCATGTTGTATTACTCCCAGTAGAATGCAAGCTCCTTAGGGTAGAGGCTGTTTCATTTTTCTTTGTATACCTTATAGGGAAAGACACCATGGACAGTGAATAGTGACTCAGGCACAGATGGGTTCAAATCCTACTTCTGACACACAGTGTCTCTACTCAGTCCTCTCCTGCATATAAATATAAGGGTCTAGTCCATAGGGTGCCAAAGTGGGCAATACTGCCCCCTAGGGGCCCCTGGAATGATGGGGGGGCAGTATTTTTTTGAAATGGCACAATTAAAAAAAAATTAAAGGATTCAAGAAAGCAGATTTCCAGGGGGTTGCTGAGTAATTTTTTTTAAAGGGGGTAGTAGGCCAAATAAGTTTGGGAACCTCTGACTCTAGTCTCTAGTCTTTGCAGGACTTCACACATGGTAAGCACTTAATAAGTTGATGGCAGTTTAATTCTTGATCTGAAATGTTTTTGCTCTTTAGCTGTTTGGGAGGCAAAGGCAAAAAGAAAGTTGTCAGTTTATGAATAAGGCAGGCAATTGGGTCCTAGGACAGCTTGAACGACAAGCTTTTCAAGGTGTGACTAGCCTCATAACTGGAGACTTGGGGTCTTCATGAATATGTAGTAAGGATAGAAGCACCAAAGGCTGTGAGAAAGAAAACCCAAGGAAAAGGAAGTATAATTTAATCACGAGTAACATGTTGTTCTATTAAATGAAAGTTAAACATAAAAGACAGAGGGACATTCAATCAAAGAGGCAGTAAGAAGGTAGATGAGAGATTGTTTCCTGAATGAATTATAACTGGTCGTTTACAGAAGCATAAACAGCATAGTTTCACAGTATCACATTCAACCTGATGGGGCTTAAGGGACATAGAACCAAGGGATGAATTTCCGATTTAGTCTAATCTCCGGTCGTCCTTCTTAGGGCTTAGGTATTAGAAGAACACCAGCTGCCTCCATAAATGCCTAGAAAAGCATCTTTGAAGCTCAAATGATAGTTTGGTAAACTGAATGTTTTAAGAACTGCTTGATGATTTTTAATAACCCTTTAAAGTTCTCTGAGAAGTCAGAAGAACAGCTGGTGGCATTTCCCATGGAAAGGCTGTGATCTGTAAAAGAGAATTATGAGAATTATTTTTCCATGGAGAAGTCAAAGCTAAACTATGTACAGAGGGCTGGGCTTTAGTATTTGAAATCCAGCAAGTTCCTAACAAAATTCAGATCAAGAAAAGAAATGCCAGAAGTAGCTCAGAATACTTTAACACAGAAGGCAATGTTACAAGAAAATAAAAACATTAAATGGGCCATGGAATGAATGAGCTAAGAAGAATAAATAGAAGGAGAGGTCAATAGAAAAGTAATATTAGATGAATAATAGAAGGTGGATCAGGGCCAGAATGGAATCTTTAGACCATGGACAAAATGGGAAATTGTCTTTGGGGATTGGATTAGTTTTCTAAACTATAACTCTGACAGTAGGCACATAAGTAGAGCATTTATTAAAACCTACTTTTGCCCAATGAGCCTGTGATGGACTCAAATATTGGGATGTAAAAATTGGATCATTCTCATTTATTATGAATAAAGTTTCTTGCTACGGTTGTAATATAACAATAATAATAGCTACAGTTCATAAAAGCATAGATGTAAAGCTGGAAGAGACCTGAGGGCAATTCGAATCAACCCCCTCATTTTAAAATAGAAGAATCTGAGATTAAAGAGTTCTTTCAAGGTCACGGAAGCAGAGCTGTGATTGTAATGTCATAGCAAAATACAGCATTTAGGATTTTTAAGAGGAGACAAGGAAATAACTCTCAGGATGTATTGGAGAAATAATGACCATTTCTAGAACACACTTAGTTCATTGCACCTCACTAATTCACTAATTTTAATTACAGTATCCATGTTGGTGTCTTATCCCCCTACTAGACTATAAGCTCCATGAGAACAAGGGCAACGTCTTGAACTTTATGTCTCTCAGAGCACATAGCATAGTGCTCTTTGTGTGATACATACTTAATAAGTTTTGGTTAAATTGAATTAATCTTTGGNATGAGAACAAGGGCAACGTCTTGAACTTTATGTCTCTCAGAGCACATAGCATAGTGCTCTTCGTGTGATACATACTTAATAAATTTTGGTTAAATTGAATTAATCTTTGTTTTTCATACTACTCCATAAGTTTTAGTTTCTTCATCAGTAAAATAAGGTTTATAATATCTGCAGTACCAGCCTTGTGAGGTTGTTTTGAGGCATAATCAAAATCGGGTGTGTAAAACTTTTTGCAAACTTCAAAGCAATATATAAGCACCTGTTATTCTTCTTGTTTGTTGTTAGCTGTCTAGTTCTCATCTCTCTTAATGGAGTTTAGATAGACATGCTCCTGGGACAAATAACTATTCTGTTATTCTTCTTATGTTTCAAATGGTCAGTGGACTATTGCACATGTATGAACTGTTTTTTGTAATTAAACGAATTTTTTAGGATCTTATGTCATCTTTAGTAGGCTCACGGAAAGCGACACCAGTAGCAGACAGGACAATGTAGCCATGCTTCTCATACTACTCCCAACATGGTTTTTATTTCTTCTTAAAGACTTAGATTTTTATATCTTAAAAGTTTTGTGTGTGTGTGTGTGCATGTGTGTGTTGTTTCATGTAGCTTATAGAATATGAGTATTTGGCATGGCAATATATTTTAAAATGTTCTTAAATTTTTATGGATTAATACAGGCAACAGTTCTGTATGGGATGATTAGGTTTCAGCAATGTTTAGATTTCCCAGGATATTTTGAGGTCTGTATTTATAGTATGAGCATTTTTTTATCTTAGTCCACTTAAGGAAGCAAGCTTCTGAAATATAATCCTAAATATCCGGTCATGTCTTGCTAGGTGTTCCATAGGTGCTAAGTTTTGACAGCCTGCGATGATGTGTTGCACAATTTCTGCCATTTCCTTGAATGATCTACATTGTTTGGTCCTTAAGGACTTCTCTAATTTCTGGTGGCAAAGATTTATTCCTAAATTGCTATCCTAAATACCTATGTTTTTACAAACAAATTTATATTGCAGTTATTTGTTTGATGCTTCTTTACCAAGATATTGACTGAAGCATGTACATTTGGCCCATGGAAAGACTTTTGACTCTTCTCTTGCATCTTAGGCATTTCAAAGGCTTACTTGGAGATAAACCAGTTTTGATTTACATTCACCAAATCCAATGGAGAATATCTGTTATCAGTTTACTATTTCTAAATGAAGGGATGACTGCTATTTCAAAATTATTTGTGTTGA
This sequence comes from Vombatus ursinus, assembly GCF_900497805.2. Classification (NCBI taxonomy): domain Eukaryota; kingdom Metazoa; phylum Chordata; class Mammalia; order Diprotodontia; family Vombatidae; genus Vombatus; species Vombatus ursinus. The sequence continues at coordinate 7,772,264 of NW_020954720.1, forward strand.
TTTTTGACCTTTTAATTATTTGTTCTAATATCTATCGATGTTCTTCTTCCCTTTTGGCAAAGAAGTAATAATTTTTTTATACCTGTTTTAGGGTATAGGGTTGTCTGTTTTCCTTACAGGTTTTTATTAAAATTCTTTACAAATCTATTTATTGCATTTTACGGTTCTAAAAGTGAACATTAAGACTAGTTTTGCCCAAGTGGTAATTGCTTTATGTGTATTATTCTAATTAAACTTTGAATTCAATACACCAGTAAATCTTTTAACATTTTGGCCACAGCTTTCTCTTTGATACGTTATGCTAGGTGTCTTGCCTGGAGGAGACCAAGATATGTTAGGTATCATTTTCATCTACTGCAACAATATTTTTAGATTCAAGTGAAAAACTTTCAATCTCTATCTTTTCATAAAGTATATTAAGCATTTATACTTAAGGGTTCCAAAAGATATTTTGATATAAAAAAAAATCTGTCCTGAGATAAAAAAAAAATATTGTTCCCCTCATCCCACCCCAGCCCCATAGATGTATATAGCTTGATGCTTTCCAAATATATACAATGAAAATATATTTTGATTCAAATCTCTCTCTAATTTGGAAGCCATATTTAACCCCATTAAGGAGAGATTATTGTAGAATTTAGTGCTAGACAGAATTATAAAGGGCTTAAACTGTCAACTTGAAAAAATGCCACATTTTATATGAATTGTATTGACCTTATTGACTTAGTAGTGTGATTTAAATAGAGAATAATTTTCCACATTCAAACATTCTAGCATTTTTCTTTCTTTTTTTAATTTGATTTTGTTATTACTATTATTTTGGTGAGGCAATGGAGGTTAAGTGACTTGCCCAGAGTCACACAGCTAGTGAGTGTTGTGTCTGAGGCTGGATTTGAACTCAGGTCCTCTTGACTCCAGAGCTGGTGCTCTACTCCCTATGCTACCTAGCTGCCCCTCTAGCATTTTTTTTTTTAGCCAGTCTATGGTCTATTTGTATATCTTTACAGTAGATGCATAAGCCATGAGTGCAGAACCACGTCAAAGGCTTATTATTGCTATTATTAACTTAGTCACTTTATGATAAAAAAAATAGCTCACTTTGTATTTCACTTTATAGTTAGTGAAGTGTATTTTATTATTTTCTCATTTGCTCCTCTCAACAATCCTGTGAAGAAGATGTTATTATTATCCCCATTTTACAAATGAAGAAAGTAAGGCTTAAGTGATTTGACCAGGGTAACATGACTAATGTCTCAGGCAGGTATTAAACCCAGGTCTTTCCCTATAAGTTCAATCAAAATAGTCTTCTTGACATTTCTCACAAATCACATTGCGTCTCCATGCCTTTACATCTGCTGTCTTCAATGTCTGAAATGCATTTCTCCTTCACCTTGGCTTCTTAGACTTCCTAGTTCCCTTAAAGATTCTGCTCAAACACCATCTCCCTCCTCTCATGATTCCCACAGATGTTTGGCCCTGTGATTTTTAAAGAGCTCAAGAGATGTAGTTTCTGGGTAATTAATCATTTTTAGTAATAATACTAGCAATTTGTTAATAAAAGGAATGGTCATTTGGCCATCTATCTCAGATGAAAGACCACTCATGGTGTTGGGCTCACAGTTTATATGCCCTTGGAAAAGTGGGTGTTCCTTAGGGTGGCAATCAACTCTGATTGGTTAACAATTAATGAGAGAATGAATATTATATTGAGAGATTGACCTATTCTAATGAGCAGTTTGGCTGCAGGAGTGAAGAACCTACACCCTCAAGGCCAGATGTGACCCTCTAGGTCCTCAAGTGTGGCCCTTTGACTGAATCCAAATTTCACAGAACAAATCCCCTTAATAAAGGATTTGTTCTGTAAAACTTGGACTCAGTCGAAAGGCCATACCCAAGAACCTAGAAGGCCATATGTGGTCTCAAGACCACAGGTTCCCCACCCCTGGTATTAGGGGATATGCATTTACTTCCAAATTACCCCCCAACCTTGAGTAAATTTAGACAAAGGATTTATATCCCCCTTGAAAGCCTGAGTAGAACACAATGGGCTGAAATTCCTTGTAAGACTGGATGAAGTAGCAATGCCTAAATTGAAGAGAATGTTAATGCTATCTGCTATCATCAGTCTTGTCCTTTGGAGGCTAAGCTTTGAAATGAAGACTTTAGAAAAAGGGGGAGAACTCTGGGTCTCCCCAAATCATTAGTTATTAATAACCATTTCTCTCAGCCCTTATCCGAAAACATTCGGTTTATTTTGTGTCTGTTTTATGCGTGTGATGTTGTCATTTTTAATAAAATATGAAATTCCTGCCTAATATATATCAGTCTATAATGAATATTGCTAATTAATTCCTGACTCCAAGACCAGTACTCTTTCCACAAAACCAATGCATTTGCTTTACTTTTATTTCTTGGGCACATGAAAAAGTTCATTTAATTTCCTTATCTTACCATATATTTTATAAATAAGATATTATTTTTATATTGATTCTCAACCACATATGAATGTAATGAATAAAAACAAAAAGTGATTATTATATGTATACATTAATTATGCTGACTCTTTCCTAAACAACAGGTCACATTGAAAATAATGAGGGGTTTTAGTGTAAGCCAAATTAAGTCAAGTCAACAAGCATTTTTTGGTGCCTACCATGTGTCAGACAACTGCTAAGTCCTGGGGTATAATGAAAGATAAGAATAGTCTCTGCTTTCAAAGAGCTCACAATTTCAATGAATCATCAGTTTGATGTGGAAACTCCAAAACCAAATTTAATCTTAGGTTGTATTAACAGAAAGGTGGTGTACAGGACAAGAAAAGTTTTAAATTTGTGATGGGTGAGTATATGGCCTCCTCAGACTATTTCTGGAATATTATCTTCATTTCTGAGAACTACATTTTAGGAAGGTCTTTGTTTAGCTGAAACACACACAGAAGAGAGAAGCCATGAGAGTGAGGGAATGAGAAAGTAGGATATTTGGGAATCAGGTGAAGAAAATGAGGATTTTCAGGCTGGAGAAGAGTTAGGGGATGTGCAATAGCTGTAGTTGAAGGGCTGTCTTGTGGAAACAGGGTAATAATACTTATTTCTGCCTAGCTCCAGAAGAAGGGAGGGAATAAGCATTTATTAAGTGTTTACTATGTGCCAAGTATTGTTAAGCTCTTTATAATTATTATCTTGTTTGATCCTAACAATAGCCCTGGGAGGTAGGTGTTATTTAATCCCCATTTTAGTTGAGGAACCTGAGGCAGATAGAGGTTAAGTGACTTGCCCAGGCTCATACAGCTAGGAAATGTCTGAGGCCAGATTTGAACTTACATCTTCCTGACTCCAGGGCCAGCTCTCTATCCTCTGTGTCACCTAGCTGCCTCAGTAGAAATTAGAGGGAGGCACATTTTGTCTCAATGTAAGGAGAAGGTTCCTTAAAAACAGAGCTCCCCCAAAGTGGAAAGGACTGCCTCAGTAGATAGTGATTTCTCTATCAGCACAGGTCTCCATAATGCTCATTTGTTAAGGATGATATAGAGGGATTTCTATCATACATTAGTTGGATCAGCTGGCCCGAGTTTCCATCTAATTTATATCTTTTGTTTCTGTGATTTTATGATTCTAGACTACTGTGCATGAAAGGTGCTCTGTTATTTTTATTTCTAATATATCATTTACATCAGCTTTGACAACAATAAATGATTATAATCCTTTTGTTGTTATTGTTGTTCAGTTGTGTTTAACTCTATGTGACCCTGTTTAGGATTTTCTTGGCAAAGATACTGGTGTGGTTTGCTATTTCCTTCTCCAGCTCATTTTACAAATGAGGAACTGAGGCAAACAAGGTTAAGTGACTTGCCAAGGGTCACAAAGCTTGTAAGCATCTGAGGCTGGATTTGAACTCAGGAAGCTTTTCTGACATCAGGCTCAGTGCTCTATCCACTGCACCACCTGCCTGCCCTTTATTGCATGTCCTAGAGGAGGATAAAATACATTGATCTTCTTGCTGTTCCAGAACAAGACACTCCATCTCTTGGCTCCAGCAATTTTCACTGCCTGTCCCCCATGCCTGGAGCACTCTCCCTCCTTGTCTCCTCTTTCTGTCTTTCCTAGCCTGCTTCATATCTCAGCTAAAATGCCACCTTCTATTAGGGGATCTTTCCCAATACCTCTTAATTCTAGTGCTTTCCCTCCTTTGATTATTCCTTCTTTATCCTGTATATAGCTTGTTTGTATATTGTTGATTACATGTTATCTCTCCTATTAGACTGCGAGCTCCATGAGATCAGGCACTATCTTTTATTTCTTTTAATCCTAAGTGCTTAGCACAAAGTCGACTCTTAATAAATGTTTATTGATTGAAGTGGAACTGATTCTTGCCTCCCACTCCCTGAAAAAGGAGGAGACAATACTAAAAAGAGAGGATCTAAAAATGAACAACCATCAATAACCTTTACAACAACTAAAAGATGAGAAAAATTGCCCATAAAAATTAAGGTCCAGAATGTAAAAATCATTAACAAAGAAATGGAAAAATCACAGAGTGATTTATATCTTTGGAAAGTTGTAAAAAAAAAAAGAAAGAAAGAAAAGGAAGGAAAAGAAAGTAGGAGAAATGAGACTGTCAAAACTCTTCCTTTTCACTCTATATCTTGCATCTTATCTGTTTTGTTATTTTTTTAAATTTTGAGCGCTTATGAATAACAAGGTATATGGATTTTCCAAGTACCTATTTTTATGGTGTACTAATACACCTAAAGGCAGTTATATTTTTTAAAAGGTTAATTGACAAGATTTTCAGTGTTATGGGGGTTTATTGTATCTTCGGGAATATTCAAATGTAGCCATTGTTGTTGTTCAGTTGTGCCCAACTTTTCATGACCCCTTTTGGTGTTTTCTTGACAAGATACTGAAGTGGTTTGTCATTTCCTTCTCCAACTCATTTTACATAGGAGGAAACTGAGGCAAATGGGGTTAAGTGTCTTACTAGTCACTAGTCACTCCCTAGGTCACACAACTAGTGTCTGAGGCAGTATTTGAACTCAGGTCCTCCTGACTCTAGCCCTCTGCTCTATCTACTTCTGCCACCTAGCTGTCCCATCGCTATGTAGCCACATAGAGGCTAATATGGGATACCAAACTGAAAAATTTTAATTCCTTGTTCACTATTGCAATATGAAAATATGCATTTGATCAAGCTAAACTTTGTGGCATTGTTCAGATGATGGCCGTATTTCCCAAAGTGATCAACTTGAGGGAAATGAGGCTTTGAATAGATTTGTTAAATAATCACATTGATTAATTAAGCAATTAAAGTGAACAACCTGTGAGAAAAGGTATAAAATGCAGTCTTTATAAGCCAAATGTTTCAACTTGAACCTCATTCCTAGACAGAGCCCACAAATGGACCTAAAATCCTCTTATGTTTTGAATTTGTGTACTTATTTTTTTTAAAACATTTATTTTTCATGTCTAAGCTCATAAAAAAACAACTTTAAATTGGTTGATATTATTACAGACCTATGTCTGTGGACTTACTGGCTTCTTCCCATGCTCATCTCCCATGGACTACATAACCCAGAAACCTCTGAGAGCTAAGAAATACACTTGTCTTAAAAGATTTCTGATATGCACTTGTGAGACAGATAAGCATCACTAACTATGGACTTTGAAGGTGAAAGCCAAAGACATCTGGTGGAGCAGCCACAGCTATCCTTGATCTTGACTGAATATGCAGAACTTACTATCAAACTACTCTGTTACATTGAGGCAGATAGATGATGCAGTGATAGAATCTGGAATTAGGAAGGCCTGAGTTCAAAATCAGACTCAGACACTCACTAGCTGTATGACCTTGGGCAAGTTATTTAACCTCTGTCTGCCTCAGTTTCCTCAAATGAAAATGAGAGTAATAATAGCAGCTATCTCCCAGGTTTGTTGTGAGGATTAAATGAGATCATATTTGTAAAATGCGTAATACATTGCCTGGCACATAGTAGGTATTTAATAAAAATTTCTTTTCTTTCTTTTCTTTCTTTCTTTTTCTTTCTTTCTTCCTTCCTTTCTTCCTTCCTTCCCTCCTCATTTTTTATAAAATGATGATAATATTAAGATTTAGAAGAAAAACAGTGACAAATTGGATTAAGAGTTTTAATCCTAGCTGTGACATGACCTAGTTAGGTAATTTAGGCAAGTGACTTTAATTTCTCTGGGCCTCAGTTTCTTCATTTGTAAAATGAAGGGAGCTGGAAAAGAAGTAACCACTCAGAATCTTTTCGGCGTTAATATTCTATCATTCCATAATAAAAAAAAATAGTAAAAAACTTTTTGTGCTCTGTGACTTAAAAAAAAAGGAGCAAAGAGAGAATATTAGGAATTTGGCTAAGAAACTAATCAAATAAACCATACCATCATGGCATAATAAGTGTGTTGGTGATAGATCATATGAGCCTGTACTTCTGGTTGGGATTAACCCAAATGGGTTTGAAGTGAAAAAAGAAAATGCCCCACCTGGGTGCAGTGTTGTAATTCAAGGAATTTATAGGGGAGTCAACAGAATGGCTGGAGCTCTTATGGAAGCAGGTGGATGCTGCTAGTTTCCCATATAGACACAACTCATGGACATGCCTTGGGTCTCAGTAAGAAGCCAGAAAGATATAAAACTGGACATCTGGTAAGTAAAGGCAATCCAATTGTCTGGGTGTCAGACTCCATTACTGCTTTGCTCGTCTCCTGGTACCAATCCCTGAGTCTGATTCCTTAGAGAACAGGGTCTTTCTACCTTTACATGACGTGCTCAATCTAGAAAAGCAGTGCCCTATTTAAAATATATTAAAAGACTTGGGTTTTTCTTTATTAAAGGCTGCACAATGCTACACCTGGTTACATCTCCTGTCAAAATAACTCTGAGAAGGAGCCACTTAGTGGTAAATACACCGGCCTCCCCAAACAATGGACATGCAAGCATTGGGATAAACTCTCTATGTTTGCTGCCCTTGGAAGATAACAGTTTGTTTCTTTGAGGATCTCTTCTATCAATCTGTTGAGGCAGAAGAAAGTCCAGGCATGGGATTTAATGCCATAGCTTATCAGATAATACTGTCTCCTAAGCATGTGAGTCTCTCTCTGGTGGTGTTTGTTCCCTGGAGATTTAAACTGCTGCTCTGTGTCTTCTGACACACATTTATCTGACAGGACCCAAATCTGAGGTGGTCATTGGCTAATAAAAATTTTATACTACTCTTTTACCTTATTCCTAAAATGCTATTTTGTGGAAATTGGCTAAGTCCATCCTCTTCTTCAAGATCATGGAAGTATAGGTTTAGAGATGGAAGGAATCTTAAAATTTCTCATTTCACAGATGAGAGAACTGAAACCAAAAGCAATTAAGCAGCTTACCCAAGATCACATAGCCCATAAGTAACAGACCTAGGATTTGAATCCAGGTCTGCTGACTATGATCCAGCAATGGCTATGCCTAAATTGGGAGGGTGAGAGATTTGATCAGAATATTACATTCAGTGGTATGCTGGTAAATGATGAATAACCAGCTCTCTAGTAAAATACATACATGTGTCTATATAAACATATACTTTTCAGTTTAATCTGCATTATTATTTTCTCCATCTCTTTCTTAAGTCTAGACAATCCACAGAACAATAAATCAAACCCTGATTTGTACCATTTGACAGTTTCGGAAGTGTAAATGTTCACACTGCTTGGGCATACCCTTGATTATACTCAGTTTGGAAATCAAGCAGAAACCTATGCTGTCCACTAAAGAAATGGTGTGCAGAGACTAGCACAAAACTATTAGCAGAAAATACTCAAGACCTAAAGATATTTGCTGTTGTAAGTGAAACTAGTAGTTGCTTTCTTGGTTTTGTTATTTTCTTTTTATTCCCTTTTGTGAAAGTAGGAGTGCAGGAGGAAGTAATAAAAACAATTATAGGGGATTAAAAGGATAAAACACACAGACCTATTCATAGCAATTATCAAACTGAGAAAAATAAAAGGAAGTGAAAACACTTTAAAATGAATTTAAGTGAATTCACTGCATAGGAAAAGTGCATGGTTGGTTGGGTACAGGATTCATTAATTACCAAAATTGGTATCAGAAGAGCAGGAAAAATACAATGAATCTTGATGTTTCTGTCCTGAAACCTTGCTAGCCCCATCCAGAGACAAAATCAGTGTGATTTGAAGGGAACATGAAGGCTTTATGCCCCAGATCTCTGACCCTCTCATCATTGCTGTAATCTGCTATAGGCTGATTTTATGGTAGAATGGGACAATCCTGGGCTAGGAGAGAGGATACTCAGGTTCTAGTTCTGGCTCTGGCACCATTTTCATATGGGATTTGGGCCACTACATTTTTCCCCTTGGGAACTTTAATTTCTTCATCCATGAATTGAAGGTGGAACTAAATGATCTCTAAGGTTCAGTCCAGTTCTAAAATTTTATGATTGAAAGGGCTGTAAGAAAATGTTGGGAAGAGTGGTGGATATGGTGTTTGAGGACAAGATTTCAAGCCTTGTCTCTGTCATCTACTACTGGGTGGACTTAGATCATCTTGGGTGACCTATCACCTTGGGGCTTCAATTCCCTTATCAGGCATTAGATGAAGCATCAGAAAACCTGGGTTGGATTCCCAGCTCTGCCACTGCATAGCACGAGGCAAGTCACAACTCTTTCAGATTTAATTACATGTTTAAAATAAGGGGTTTGGATTAGATGACCTAAAAGGTATCGTCTATCTCCAAATCTTGGATCCTATGAGCTATAAAAATAAGAAGGTGAAACTGGATAATATCCATTAAAGGTATGAATCTCAAAAATTAAGAGGTAGTTTGGGACAGTATATAGCAAACCATGCTAGGAGTCAGAAGTACCTGGGTTCAAGTATTACTTCTACTCTTACTAGCTGTGTGACCATGAGCAAGTTGCTTGATGTCTCAGACCTCCAGGCTACTCTTTAACTATCTAATCATATGTGGGGTTTCCCTTACAGATTAAATTATAGATGGGGGGGCAGCTAGGTGGTGCAGTGGATAGAGCACGGGCCCTGAAGTCAGGAGGACCTGAGTTCAAATCCGGCCTCAGACCAAACACTTGACACTTACTAGCTGTGTGACCCTGAGCAAGTCACTTAAACCCAATTGCCTAAAAATAAATAAATTATAGATCTGAAACAAAAAAAATAGAATTATTCTTTTAAGTTAAGGTACTGTCTTTCTGAAAACCCTGGTTAATGTGTCTATATTAACCCAGTTTCATACAAACAGATGACAGAACCCTGGAGGAAGAGAATACAAAATAGTTAAGTCAGGTCAAGTTGACTTGGCTTGATTTGAAAAGTCAACAATTATTTATTAAGTTTATTATTATTTATTTATTATTTTATTATTATTTTTAAGATTTATTATTATTAATAAGATTATTATTAAGATTCCAGGCACTGTGCTAAGTGCCAGGGATACAAATACAAGCCTAAAAAAAGACAGTTCCTCCCTTCAAGGAATTATATTCTAATGGGAGAAGACAACATGTACCTGAACGGAGACATGGTGGCAAAGCCCAGAGAATAAAGCATGGATCATCTGGGGTCTTCCTCAGAATGGGGGTTTCAAGAAGAACTCACCAATGGGAGAAGGAGGCCACAAGGCAGAAGGAAAATATGACTGAAGTATGATGGCAAAGTGATAGTGAAAGGTTGTTGTTGGATCCTATGAGCTATAAAAATAAGAAGGCGAAACTGGATAATATCCATTAAAGGTATGAATCTCAAAAATTAAGAGGTAGTTTGGGACAGTATATAGCAAACCATGCTATAGTGAAAGGTTAGTTGTTTTTCAGTCCTGTCTGACTCTTTGTGACCCCATTTAGGGTCTTCTTGGCAAAGACACTGGAGAGGTTTGCCTTTTCCTTCTCCAGCTTGTTTTACAGATGAGGAAAGTGAGGAAAACAGGGTTAGGTAGCTTGCCCAAGGTCAATAGCTACTAAGTATCTGAGGCTAGATTTGAACATAGAAAGATGAGTCTTTTTGACTCCAGGCCCAGCACTCTATCCACTGTACCAAATAAGCAGGAACATTTTAAATGTGAAGATGGGATAAATCATATGGGGACTTCCTCCTGGTTTTTTTTTTAATTTTCACGTTGATCATTTACAACTCAGAAATTGACAAACGCTACAAACCAGGGCTTAGTTTATGGTTTTGTTGACTGTCTAGACTTAAGAAAATAATGGAGAAAATGTTAAGCGTACAAACTAAATTTAAAAGGGTGATATATACATATGTAGGCATATGTGTATATATACATATATATACATATATACATATGGATGTATGTATATTTTTTTTTAGAAAGTTACATGTTGAATATTGACCAACACATTTTTGGAGGAGTGACAGATAGAATTTGAAGTATAAGATGCTGTCATAGAGGCCTAAGTGGGGCCTGAAAAGCCAAGGAAAAGAGTGAAGTTATTAGGATCCTGCAGAGTTTAGATATGAATTGACTGCTTATGAGAGATTACTCAGAAACGATTGCAAGCTACCTACCCACTCACTTTTATATACCATGGGAAGCGTTATTTAATAATTTAATTGTCTTGAGTTCCCTGCCTCTTATGAGCAAAAAGCCTGAGGCATGCCCCCATTCTACTAATGACAGCTATCACTTGCAGTGTCCCAAAGTCGTTAAAGCTTGCTAAAAATAATTTGGTATTCAGCCTTTAACCAACTGGATATGATCTTGGTGAGTCATTTTTCAGTCATATCTGACCCTTTGTGACCCCATTTGGAGTTTCCTTGTCAAAAATACTGGAGTGGCTTGCCATTTCCTTCTCTAGCTCAATTTACAGATGAGAAAACTGAGGCAAATAGGGTTAAGTGACTTGCCCAGGGTCACACAGCTAGTAAGTGTCAGAGGCAGCATTTGAACTCATAGAGAGGAGTCCTGACTTCAGGCCTGGGTCCAGGATATGATCTTAGGATCCTAGATTCAGAGCCAGAGATCTCCCAGATGCTCTCTCATTTTACTCTTGAGGAAACAAAGGCCCAAGGAAATTAAATTCAAAGGTAAGTTAAGTGTCATGCTAGACACATTGGCAGTGTTACAAGCAGAATTTGAATTCAAGTCCTGTGACTCAATAGGTAGAGCTCTTTCCAACTTTACTCTTTAGATCAGGGCTGGTGTGTTATGTAGGTTTTAACCACGTGTCATCAACAATTACAAACATAACCAAGAATGTGGTTGAGGAAAACTTGAATTTCAAGCACATTGGATTAAAGTATGTTCTCATATATTTTAAAAAATCAACTTGGTATATCCAGAGTCTATCTAGTCAAGTATCAGGTTTTAGTAAGCAAGTAATTATGAACGGTCCCAGTGGGATATGCCCATTGAATTGCTAATCTTTAGAAATGCTCTTCTCTCCCACAGAAGAGATCTTTCTTTGCAATCCATTTCTCAGCCATAGATAAGTTGCCACTCCCTGTGGATAGCATCTGGTTTAGCATTGTTTGTCCCTACAGGTGTGAATGTTTGCTGCTTAGACCTAAATATGGACTGTTCTCTAGTTTAGGGAAAAATTAAATCTTTTTATTATGACAGATTATGGCTAGGTTGCTGAGAGAAGAGCATCCCTTTGCCTCCCTCCTTGGTGCTGGACTACACCTGGTGAAGAGTTGGCAATATGATAAAATTGAGAGCATTAGATGAGGCATACATTCTCTCACAAGAAAAATTCTAGGTCTACAGTAAAAAGGAAAAAAAAAAAGATTAGAATTAGTCTTTTAATTTTAAACCCTTGTTAACAAGCCTACATTGACAGTTTTACATAAACAAACAGCAGGACCCTGGGGGATGAGGATACTCAATAAGTAAATCAAGTCAAGTCAACAAACATATATTAAGCATTTAAGATGTTGCAGGCATTGTGCTGAGCGCCAGGCATTCAACTATAAGCATAAAGAAAGACAATGCCTGCCCTCAGGGAGTTAACAGTCTAACTGGGAAGACAATACATAAAACGGAACTGAAGGCCCTGTGAGATTGTGAATGGGGTATGGTGGAGGTCTGGATTGTAGTTCTAGGTATGACTAACTATGTGACCTTAACAAGTCGTTTGTTTGCACATTTATTCCTGTGACCTTGGGCAAGCAATTTAACCCTTCAGTGCCTGGGGCAACATTTCTAAAATTCTAAATTGCAGAACAGTTGTTAATCTGCAGTTCTCTTAATGGAAGTTCCCCTATGTGAATGTGATGATGGGAAATTCCCTTAATGGGAGTTTCCAATGTGAATGTAATACCACATGTGGACAAAAAATTAGGGATAACAACATCTTCCCTGTCCATCATGTGGTGATTTTGTAAAGCTCAAATCAGAAAATGTGACAGGGTATTTGTAAAGGAAAGTGTTGGACCTGATTTCTGGTTCTGGCTCCATCACTTTCTAGCTAGGTGACCCTGAGACAGTCATTTGACCTCAGTTGTATCATCAGTATAATGGTGATAATAATCCTATAATTTCTTTCAGATCCTTGTGGGAGAAGAGTGCTTCTATAAATTGTAAAGTGCTATTAATGTATATGGAAGTACTTTGAAAAACATAAAACCCTATATACTATAAAGAAGTAAATCATTTTCATTAAGCTGGCCAGAGACAGAAGCTATGGTTCTTCCAGGGAGTTTCAAAGGCTAGCTAGACAGCTCCAGGCTAATCTATCAAATGAAAAGAAATTAAAGATAAACTATGGTGTCCTCTAAAGAGAAGATAACTAGTGTAACCAAGAAAAGTTCAAGGATTTTCTTTTTGTTAATGATATTTTCACCACACAAATTTCCAGTGATAAACTTTATTGCTATCTCTGATTCTATCCCCTCCTTCATTTTCTATAATCGCTTGTCACCAAGTTTTGCTTCTTCCTTTGAAAGATTCATGAATTTTCTTCTCAATACCCAATGACAACTACTTTAGCCTAGATCTGCATCCCCTCACAAATGCATACTCTAAAATATTATGCTGTTGGACACAGGATTTTATCATTTGGGGTACTGTCTCCAAAGGTACAGATTGCAACCCAAATGTGTGACTCTCATCCGTGTCCCCCATAGATCTACCCCAAGTCCTAGTTAGTCAGCCATTCTAGCACATCCAATCTCCTCTCTGATAGACGTAACTAATGGATAAATTTCTTTGAAGGCAAGGGGAATATGTATATTTATATGTGTATTTTAATAGCATTTATATAATACTTTAAGGTTTACAAAGTGCTTTATATATGGTATCTCATTTGATCTTCTCAAGAGCTCTAGGATCTCTGTTTTGCTCTAGGCAGAGAGAAAAGTTAAGTTACTTGCTCCAGTCAAGCAGCTAGTAATTGTCAGAGGTAGGATCTGAACTAGCATCTTCCTAATTTCAAGTCCAGTGTTCCATCCACCATGTTACCCTGCTGCCTGAGTTTCAAGGTTGATACATTCCATAATTAAGCAGGCAGAGTTTTACCAACAGCAATAAAAATAGCAGTAGCAACAGTATCGTGTTTGTTTGTTTTTTTCACATTAGTCATGTTGTGAAGAAGAATTAGAACTAATGGGAGGAACCACGAGAAAGAAGAAACAGAGAGAGGGAGAGAGAGAGAGAGGGAGACAGAGAGAGAGAGCAGATAGTATGCTTTGATCTGCATTCAGACTCCATACTTCGTTTTCTGGATGTGGATAGCATTTCTTTTGGAGTTGTCTTAGATCCTTGCGTTGCTAAGAAGAGCTAAGTCTATCACAGTTAGTCATCGCACAATGTTGCCAGTATTGTGTTTTTTTTAAATAAATTTTATTTATGTCTATTGTTTTTAAATCACCTACATTTCCCTGGGAATAATTCTTTCTCCCAGAGAATAATTCCTTACAACAAAGAATTTAAAAAAGGTCCAGGGAAGAAAATTATAACAAAACTAAGAGATAGATACAGAGACAACAAGATATAGATATATGTATACACACATATGTGTGTGAATACACATACATACTCATAAACACACAAATAAATGCATGTATATAGTCTGACATTATATGCAGTATTGCACAGCCATAATCCTCCACCTCTGTGAAGGTGGCTCAGTGGATAGTGTCTGGCCTGCAGTCAGGAAGATTCGTCTTCCTGAGTTAAAATCAGACTTCAAACACTTTCACTAGCTGTGTGACTTGGGACAAGTCACTTAACCCTGTTTGCCTCAGTTTTCTCATCTGTAAAATGAGCTGGAGAAGAAAATGTCAAATCTCTCCAGTGTCTTTGCCAAGAAAAACCCAAATGGGGTAAAAGAGAGTCAGACAGTACTGAAAAACAACCAAACAACAAAGGGTGAGGTGGCTTCTTATACCACTTATTTGGGGCCAAGTTTGTTCATCATAATTTATTCTCTCACATGTGATTACCTGTTTCAGCTCATAGTGATACCATCTGATTATTATTATCATTATCTGATATATAATATTATTATCATCATCATTATTATCATCTGATATTATAAGAGCATCTTAAAGATTTCCTTACCTCATCTCTTCCTAGATCCAACCCAACTTCCCCTATAAAGGGATGTTTATAAAACAGTTTGGTCAATGTCACTCCCTAGAATAATTGGTTCCCATGGTGTCCTCTTACCCCTAGGATGTGATTAAAGACTCCTTTGTTTGTCATTTAAATCTCTTCACAGCCAGACTCTGGATGATCTTTCCTACAGTCCAGCCGAATTGATATTTTTGCTATTCCTCACACAGGCAGTCATTGTGTTCAAGCTGTCTTCCATGCTCCCTTCTCTCTTCCACCTCTTAAAATCCCTAGCTTCCCGCAAACATAGACTCAAGCACTACCTGGCCCATAAAACTTTTCCTAATTCTCCCAGCTTCTAATGCCTATTTCTTGAAATTACTTTGTTTACACTTGCATGTGCACCTGTTGTTTCCCTGATAGAATGTAAACACCTTGAGGACAAGCATTATTTAATTTTTTTCTTTTTATCACCAACACCTAGCACCCAGTTCTTGGCACATAGTAGGAGCTTAAAAAATGTTTGATTGATACATTGATCGACTGACTGCCTCAAGCATGGTAATGATTGCAACCTTTCAAAAC
>NW_020954720.1:7787412-7789415 GCF_900497805.2 Vombatus ursinus
TGTGTGTGTGTGTGTGTGTGTGTGTGTGTGTGTGTTTTGGGGGGAGGGGTCTTCCCTGCTGATTCTTGTACAACTGATGTTTTGTTACTGACGTGGCTTGAGACATCACAAAATAATGTATAGGAGTGACATTATTTATGTTCAAGAGAAATGCAATAGCCAAAAAATGGTTTATCATCTGGGACACAGAAGACCATAACTCATGATCAAGTATGAATAAGTGAGATTGTGAGACCAGAGTTCTATTTAGAGTATTTTACTCTACCTGAGTAAAAAGAGATTTTTACACATGGATTATGCTCCTGAAGAGGTTAATGGGGTGAAATTCTGAGTTAAGTGTCCTTAACTCCTGGCGTTGCCCCTGCCCACAGGCCAAGAATCAATACAGAAAATAGTGTTTCTCAAACCAGGGTCATGACCCCCCCCAGGAAGCCTTCTGAAGAGAGCATCAATCTCCTCCATCTCTCTCTTCTCCCTCACCCCAGAGTGCTGTTAATGCCTGAGCAAGTGGAAACAATTGTCCTTGAGACATTTCCTCTTCTCTCTCCAGACCATGGCCTCTTCATGCCTAGCGTTGCAGCCCTTTAGCTCATCATTAAGTGGAAAGGCCAGCTTGGTCCAGTCCCAAAAAGTCTTCTTTCTCTGGATTAAAAACATGGGGCATATGCCACACTAGTGTGTTGCATTCTCTTACAGCCCTGGATTGGGAGGCCAAGGACCTGTATTGTAATGATCCCTTTTCTAACTTTTAATCCCTATGTGAAATTTGGCAAGTTTCTCTACCTATCTGGACCCTGATTGTTTATCTGTTATATGAAAGGGTTCAACTAGATGGTATGCTAAGCTCCTTTCTAATTCTAACACCTATGAAACCCTCTAATTATTGATTATGATTATTCAAGTTGTGCAATACTGGTGAGAAAACAAGCTTACCATTTGGCTAGAAATATATACATATACACACATATATATAAAATTTGGGGAGATTTATATATTGTGTGCATGTATACATATACATATACACACACACACACACACATATATATAGTATGTATGTATGCATAGAAATATTTCTATCCAAATGTGTACAAACACACACACGTACACACAAACACCTACACACATATATCCATAAATTATATGTGTGTATATCTTTCTATCCAAATGGTAAGCTTGTTTACTTATCATTAAGTAAACCATTATGTGCTCATGTGTATATACATACATATGTATGTACACACATACATATATATTTCCACAAAGTATATGTGTATATATGTATATATTTCTATACAAATAATATTCATATATATAATCTCCCCAAATTTTATGTGTGTGTATGAAATATTTCTAGCCAAATTGTGCGTATATACATACACATACATATAAAATCTTCCCAAGTTTTATAAATATATGTATATATACAATCTTTCTATGCAAATGGTAAGCTTGTTTATTTATCATTAAGTCAACCATTATGTACATATGTATATGTACATACATACATACATACATACATATAAATTTCCACAAATTATATGTGTATATATGTATGTATGTCTATGCAAGTAGTATTGATATATATGTAAAATCTCCCCAAATTTTATGTGTGTGTATAAAATATTTCTAGCCAAA
Source organism: Vombatus ursinus (assembly GCF_900497805.2). Lineage (NCBI taxonomy): Eukaryota > Metazoa > Chordata > Mammalia > Diprotodontia > Vombatidae > Vombatus > Vombatus ursinus. The sequence continues at coordinate 7,789,048 of NW_020954720.1, forward strand.
TACACACAAATGTGTGTATACATACACATACATGTAAATCTTCCAAAGTTTTATAAATATGTGTGTATATACAATCTTTCTATCCAAATGGTAAGCTTTTTTACTTACTATTAAGTAAACTATTATGTATGTGTATGTATATACACATACATATATATGAATCTCTACAAATTTTATGTATATACATGTATACATTTCTATACAAATGGTATTGATATATATATATACTCCCCAAATTTTATGTGTGTGTATAAAATATTTCTAACCAAATGATATGTGTGTATACATACCATTTTTTACCATTAACCATTTACCATTAAGTAAACTATTATGTATGTGTATGTATATACACCCACATGTATAAACTT
>NW_020954720.1:7789473-7789558 GCF_900497805.2 Vombatus ursinus
CCCCAAATTTTATGTGTGTATATGTGTGTATGTGTGTGTGTATGTATATATATATATATATGTATGTATGTATAGGTTAGCTAGG
>NW_020954720.1:7789596-7789806 GCF_900497805.2 Vombatus ursinus
TGGCACAGTAGATAAAGTGCCAGGCCTAGAGTGAGGAAGATTCATCTTCCTGAGTTCAAATTTGGCCTCAGACACTTACTAGCTAAGTCACTTACCCCTGTTTGCCTCAGTGTCCTCATAAATGAGCTGGAGAAGGAAATGGCAAAACACTTCAACATCTTTGCCAAGAAAACCCCAAATAAGATCACAAAGAGTCAGACATGACTCTTT
>NW_020954720.1:7789846-7818116 GCF_900497805.2 Vombatus ursinus
GTGAAAAGAGTGAAAAAGACGTGAAAAATGACTGAACAACAATGAACTATACATACACATAATACACATNGTGAAAAGAGTGAAAAAGACGTGAAAAATGACTGAACAACAATGAACTATACATACACATACACATAATACACACATATAAATATTCCCTAATTTTAAGTGCTTTTGTTCACTCACTTTCCTCAGTCCCCTAGAGAAAAGTATAATTTTGCTGATGTCAGTGTTTCCACTACTGTCCCATTGCATCCTGTAGAAATATTAGGCTAAAATTACATTATTTCTTCTTTAAACTCTGACTTTATTATGAAAATCAGGTACTTTATCATCAGTGGCCAATAAGTATCCTTCAAATGGTTTTGGAAATAAGGGAATCATTAAGCCTGAAAGAGTGGCAAGACATTGATATCATTCCTTGATTTTTATTATAAGTGTTTGTTTATAAGTATTCCATAAAACCAAATTTATTGATCTGAGATGTTGCTAAATTAATCTGTTGAGCAATCTCTTTTCAAATTAGAACCAAGCATTTTGAAGCTGACTCTGTCTTCTCATATGAGTTGAACTGCACAGAAAAATGTAAAAAGGTAGATTTGGGGGAATTGGAACCATTAGGCAAAAAATGCATATCAGTTTTCTCCTCAAATTCAGAATAATTCACAGATTTATAGGGACTGTATGGCTCCTGGAGAAACAGTCATATGAGGTAGATCATTCAAGTATTTTCATCCCTATTTTACAGATGAGAAAACTCAGCCTCAGAAAGTTTGAAATTACTTGTCCACAATTGCAGTGCTGGGCATTAAGTCACTCAAATGCTGGAACTCTGATACCAAATACAAGGTTCTTTTTAGCAAACTGTGTTGCCTTTGATAACATAACTTTCTGAGAAATAAGAACTATACTGTATTAACCAATGGGTACTAAGCATAGACTTTCACTAATGCTAAGACTCTACTATTGAAGCTTTTCCATGGATAGCAACTAAGCTACTAGGCACATTTTCACTACATCATTCATCCCAGGTAAAAAATGCACCACCAGTTTACCAAATTTAGCCACTGAGGCCAGAGTGTTCTGGAAGGATTCTCTGTGGGGAACTGGGTCAGGAAGAAATGAATAATACTTTTCAGGGTCAGGACATCATCTGTCCATGCTTTTAATCTGGACTCAACTGAATTATTATGGTGTTAATCAGTCAGTTTTAACTTATCTTTTATAGCTCAAACACCTTAGTGCATGGGTTTAACCTACTGTTTGAACAACTGGACCTAATTCGAAAGATGGAAATCATACCATGTGAGAACCAGGTACTAAAATAACAAAGGCCATGTGTAGGGGTAAAGCCTAAACCTCAAAGAATGCATAACAACCTCTGTGAGAGGCCAGTGGCTTAAAGACCTCTGAGGCTCAGAGCTGAGGCTTTAGCTCAGAGCTGCCTGGGGATAAACCAAGGATGCTAATGCTAGGCTTACAGTGGGTCATTTTTTAAAGGGCTTAGGAGGTCTTCACCTTTCTGAATATGGACTTGCATTCCTAAAGAGGCAACATTCCTAAGCATTGGCTATGCATAAGTAAACAGGCATGTTGGCAGAGGACAAGGAAATCCATAAGATTTATATTGGCTCCTTCTGTTTAGAAATGAATTGCAGAAGTAATATGTTTCTGATTCACATCATAACCCTTGGAGTTTTCTTTATTATTACATGGCTGCTGAAGGATAAATTTCTTGAGAACCAGTTCTTTCCCAAGGAAAGATCCTACCCCTTTTCTTTTACTCCATCCCCATGATTGTTTTCAAAAGGATAATAAATAAGTGATTAAATTAGATAGATAGATAGACATATACATGTATGTACACATATACATGTACATATGTGTATTTATCTATATATTTATATATGTATGCATTGTATGTAGTGTGCATATATGGGGGGGTGGGGGGTAGAGGGTGGTGAACTGTTTGTAAAGTGGCTCTAATAAGAAACCTGAAAGACTAGAATATGAAAGAGTGGCAAAGTGTAAGAGATTGTGGCTTGGATGTGAATACTTGATTTGCTGTGAATTTTTTTCAAGGGCTAAAGTTCAACAGCAACAAAGTATTTGTAGTGTATAAAAGTACTTAAGACTATAAATTGGCACCAATCTTCATAATTCTCAGCCTATGTGTCCAACTCTCAGTTTAGACATCACTATGGAATGCTCACAAAGACATACGAGAATTTGGCTCTTGATAGTGTAGGATGGAAACACTGAGAGGGCAGATACCCTTAACTCAACAGAGCCCTGAAAGGATGTCAGTGATACAAAACCACAAGTTCCATCCATTACGGCCTAATGGTCAGCTCTTTGTTTTTCTAGCTTTGGGCTGATTTCCAGAGGTCACTATGGAATTATGGTTTGGTGGTGCCATAAAAATGTCATTTTAGGTTTTGTACTAATGGTCAGTCTAATGCATAAGGCATATTTATTCAATGTCCCTTAGGCTTCCTGGGGAAGGAGAATGATCTAGAAAAGGTGCCAAATATAATGGACTGAGCAAAGGACAAGAGGTCTATAACTCTTGAGTTTTGACAAATTTGACAAATGTGATTGTTCCTCCATTTTCTTATCTAAGATCTAGGGCACCACCATTTTCCTGGTCACTGATACATGCAACTTTGGTATCATCATAGTTTTTCATTGTCACCTACCTCACATGTTCATGTGGTTACCAAAACTTGTTTCTACCTTCATATTGTTTCTTGTATATGTCCTTATCTTTCCATTCTTATATCCCCCACCATAATTCTGGCACTTATCACCTCTCAGGTGCTATTGGAACAGCCTTCTAATTGGTCTCTTTGCCTCAAGTCTCTCTCTACTCCAACCCATCCTCCACATAGTTGCTAAAATGGTTTTCTTGAAGTGTGAGTCTGAACATGTCACTCCTACCCAATCAACTCCAGTGGCTCTCTATTATCCCCGGCATCAAATATAAAGTCTTCTGTTCTGACGTTTAAAGATCTTTGTGACCTGGTCCATTATTACCTCTTCGCTCTTGTGCTTTTTTTCCTCTTCACACAATCTTGACATCCAGCAACACTGGCTTACTTACTATACTTTTGTACATGATATTCTATCTCTATCTCCATGCTTGATACTTGCTGACTCAGATGCTCAGGATGCTCTACCTCTTCTCTTCTGCATAATAAATTTCCTTGCTACCCTCAAAGACTCAGATCAAATGCTACCCTTTATAGAAAAAATTCCCACTCTAGAACCCTCTGTAGCTAGAACCTTCTCCTCTAAAGTCACTTTCCACCTATTCTGTATGTATCTTGTATTACTGATATATGTATCTGTTACAATCGCGGTGAGTCTAATATGCAAGGCATATTGATTCAATGTTGCCTAGATTTCCTGGGAAAAGAGAATGGCTTAGGAAAACTGCTATATATAAATACACACATATGTGTATATATTATATATATTTATATGTGTGTATATATACACTTACACACACATATATGACTAAGCAAAGGACAGGAAGTCTCTAGCTCTCAAGTTCTGATCAAAGCATAGCTACTGACAATTAACTTTAGAGAAAACAATTTGATTGTTTCTCCATATTCCTGCCTAAAGTCTGGGGCACCATCATCCTCCTATGGGTACCATCATCCGTATTAGAATGTAAGCTCCTTGAGGATAAACTATTTTATTTTTCTTTTTAACCTACAATGCTGGACAAAGCTTTATCAATGCTTGTTTGATTGACATTTCAAATCCCCGTAGAAACACGTGAATTGGAAGTCAAATGACAATAATATTAATGTGATAATCGCCAGTAAAGGCCAAAGCTACAGAGCTAAAGTTCACCAGACTGTTGTTCAACTTGCATCCACTCAAATAGTCAATCCAAGTGAGCTAAATGAAATTGCATAGGTACACTTTGAGTTAACTTGGCAACATGAATGATCAGAGAAGGGCTGAGCTCTGCCATAGAAACTCCAGCAATTATCTTAATAGGGCACCGGAAAGGTCCTGATAATAAAGAAATCTAGCAAGAAGTAGGCCTGGGCTCCTCAATCCTACCCAGAGCTGCAAAAAGGAGAAAGGAATAAAAAATGAAAGGGAAAAAAAGATTAGAATAGCAGGTGGGAAAATGTTATCCAAGTCATGTATTTACTGAAAAACAGAAGAGGAGGAAAAAATCATTGATTCCATGAGACAACAAATAGAATAGGTAAGGGATGCTCTCCCTCCTCATTTCTACCTTCTGACTTCCTTCAAATCCCAGTTAAAATCTCATGTTCTATAGGAAACCTTCCCCAGGCCCTTTTAATTCTAGTTCTTTCCCTTGGTTGATTATTTCCCTTTTATCCTGAATATGGATTGTTTGCACAGAGATGTTTACGTGTTGTCTTCTCTGCTAGATTGTGAGTTCCTCAAGAGCAAAGACTGTATGTTTTCCTTTCTTTGTATCCCCAGTAATTTAGTTCAGTGCCTGACACATAGTAGGCACTTAATAAATGCTTATCATCTGACAACTGACCTGGAAAACTCATGGAAAAATAATTAAGAATTCATTGGACTCCCTTAAAATCATGACCAAATTGCAAACCTGAATTTAAAAAAAAAATCATGAAAGAAAACAGACTCAGAGGAAAAGGTGAAAAATGAAAAACTCAAGCAATCAATCATTTCCAGAACAAAAACTTAGACATAATACCCAGAATTTCCAAGGCAAAGTCCAGAGCTTCCAAGTCAAAGAATATATATTTCAAGCATCCAGAAAGAAAAAAAGTTTATGTATCAAGTGTAGCAGGCTAAGTGGGGCTCCAGGGAGATACTACTTGAAAGAGTTAGTTTTCTTTCCTCCTTTGAAGAGATGGGACACTTTTGAGGGAGAAGCCTTTAGAGACAAGGTGGGGATTTCGAATTGAGAGTGGTGGTGACAACAAAGCAAGGGTGACTAGCTGTAGATATTGTCATTGCTGATGCAGCCACAGTGCAAACAACGTATAGCTTCAGGAGAGAGAAACAGCAGAGTGGATGGGGATTTCTTTCACTAGGGCAGATGAAATGGCTGTAACCAGGGCAATGGGAAATTGGTGAACATTTCCCCAGACAAGAATCCAGGCACTCAGTAAAGAAACTTTCTCCCTTCCCCCATCCTTGTATTATCAAGGAAATAGCTATATAGTCCAATTTTCTGTTCCTTACAGTTGTTTATTTGCTGCTTTAACCTGACTCACTCAAACTAAAATCGGACCTGTTTTGACTGATTTTGATTTGAGTATCTTTATTTGTGAAGAGGATATAGGAGGAAAGAACAATGTGTAGTTTTGGTGTTCAGAAATACAGAAAGCATGAAGGTTCAAGTTGTGGTCCTCAAATGCCAGGATTTTTCCAAGAGCCAAATTCAGGCTCAATTTTATGGTTTTGATTTATTGGCTTTTGTCTTATCTTCTCTAAGAGCCCAACTGAGCATAAATTTTATGGTTCTGATTTATTGGTTTTTGGATAAACTCTCCAAAAAGCAGAAATATGGAGAATCTGAAATTCTCCTTCTGCCCTGCAGGATAAAACATCTTCACTTTGCTATCTGGGATTAGGCTGGGTTATAAGGTATTTGATTTCACTTATTCATTCCTTCCCTTCTCCTCCCCCATGCATATCTCTGGAAGTGCAATAAAAAATGGTGACTAGGCAGCAGAAACTGCCAGGTTGGAAAATTGTTGCTGATCCTGACTAACAATACCCATATTCCAAAGATGAGAGCCACAAGAGAGGGTGTTTTTCCCTTTTGGCTCCACCTTCAACCTCACACTTAGGTATAAATGTTACACAAGGTACCACAGCCAAAACAGCACAAGACTTAGCCGCAACTACTATGAGGAGAGAAAAGCATGCAATATGCTATTCCAATAGGCAAAAGATAAAGATTTACAACTAGGAATAACTTAACCTTCAAGCCTGAATTTAATCCTACAGGAGAATAAATGGATCTTTTATAGAATAGAGAGCTTCTAGGCATTGTTGATGAAAAAAATAAAGCTAAGCAGGAACTGAAATGTAAATACAAGAGACTAAAGAAGCCTAGAAAAGTAAACACATTTAAGCAATTGGAAGGGACTATACCACTATGAAGTGTCAACGTTGTAATCTAGGGAGAAGAGTAAAGTTTTCCTTCAGAATCTTAAAGTATTAGAGGGTAAAAGAAGAACTTAAATAAGACAAACACGAGACTTCGGTGTGGTTTTGTTCGATTTCCTTAGGTTTAGAGGAGGAAAAAAAAAGGGAAAGAAATGCACCAAAGTGTGCTTTTGTGTGCTTGAAAAGATTATTCAAATATGGTGGAAAGAGTAAGAGACCAGTTCCGGACTGATCTTATCTAATTCTCCCAAACAGGAATTGAACAAAGATTCATATGCAGAAACACAGACACAAAAAGAGTTTAATGGATATACATTAAAATCAATAGGGATACAGATGGGAAGAGGGAAAGGGGATATGAAAGAGGAAAAACAGAGTCAGTGAAGGAATATTCACAAGCAAAAGAAACTTTAATTTCGAAGATTTAATCATACAGAGGTGATTAAAAAGAGTGAAAGTGCAAGAACTAGAGATCAGGATCTTGGCTTGGTGAAGAGAGGAGGGGCAGAGGAGTAGGAACAGGTAATTTCAATTGCTAGAGATCATCAGACTCCTCTTTCTCCACTCTCTTCTTTCTAAAGAGGGACCTGAGAGAAAAAATGAGTAAAATATTTAGGAATATGTGATGGAAGAACAAACACAATTAAAAGTCATAATGGTGAATGTGAATGAGATTAATTCACTCATAAAACATAGGAAAATAGCAAAAGGGATTAGAAAGCAAAATCTAACAATATGTTGCATAGGAGAGATAAAATTCAAAACATAAAGATTCATACAGAGTTAAAGTGAATGACTGGAACAGAATTTATTAGGTTTCAGGCAAATATTAAAAAGCAAGGGTACAAATCATGACCTCAGAAAATACAGCAGTAAAAATAGAAATGGTTAAAATGGGAGACTGCATTATGTGCAAAGGCCATATGTTACCATAGATAATGAAATAATATCAATACCTTATAAACACCCACATATCCCAAAGGGTATAGCATTTAATTAACTGAAAAATGTTAATTAACTACACAGAGAAATTGAAAACAAAGTAATAATAATCAGGGACCTCAATGTGCCCATTTTAAACCTCAACAAGTCTAACAAACAGATAATTAAGCAAGAAATTAAGGATTTGAATAGAATTTTAGATTAAAAAATGTGTCTGGCAATTATTGAATGGTAATAAAAATAAATATACATATTACTAATTTATGTATGGCACCTTTACAAAAACTAACCACATGCTCCAGCATAAAAATATCATAAACAAGTTAAGAAATGTAGCAATATTAAATATCTTTTATTGATCAAAATGTAATGATAATGATAATAATGAGCTTCAGAAGAAAGGATTCAAACTCAAGGGGCGATTAAACAATTTAATCTTAACAACTGGTCAAGGAAAGAGTAAATCCTAGAAACAACAGGTGACTTCATTAAAGAATGTGACAACAATAGGATCTCGTGATAAAACTAATAAGATACAGCCAAAGTAGTCCTTAGAAGGAAATATGTATCTCAAAATACCTTAATTAACAGAAGAGTGAAATGAAAGACTAATGGATTTGTCATGCAACTAAAAAAAAGTTAAAAAGCAATAACTCAAAAAGCCCAACTAAACAAACAGACAAAGGAATTCTGAAAATTAAAGTGATAAAACAGAAACAAATAAACTAATAAATTGATAATTAAACATAGAATCATTTTTTAAAATTCCAAAATAGAGAAACTTTTGCCTTACCAAACTAAACAGAAAGGAAAATAAAATTACCAGCATAAAAAATAAAGTAGAGCTCAGAATAAATCAAAAAGATGAAATAAATTAAATCAGATATTATAGTATGGTATATGGAACATTAAAAATTCTAATATAGGCCATCAAAAATGATAAATAAAGTGGATTTTTTAAAAAATCCCAGATTGTCAGAAAAAGAGAATGCAAATAGCCTATTATCAAAAAGAAAAAAAATTGAACAAGCCATAAATGAATCCCCTCTCTCCTCAAAAAAGACAAACAAATGAACCAAAAAAAAATAAACAATCCTCTAAAGATCAAGTGCATTTACATATGGATTCCAGCAAACATTCAAAGGACAATTAACTCCAATTTTACAAACATTGTTTGGAAAAATAAGGAAAGATGTCATGCTACCAACTGCGTTCTATGGGACAAATATGATCCTAATACTTAAACAAGGAAGAAATGACTCATAAGAAAGAAAATACAGACCAATATATCTAATGAGAATCAAAGAAAAAATAAATGAATTTTAGCAAAATTATTTTAAAAAATAATTCATTATTGTAAATATGGATTTATAATTGGAATTCTGTTTTGTTTCAATATTAGGAAAACCATAAAGATTGTATATGGTATGACATGACAATGACAACAGCAATTTTAAAAATTATGCTTATAAAGACAATCCCCCAAAAAAACTTTTAACAAAATATGACCCTTGTATATGAAAAAGACTAAAGAACACAGGAATAAATTAGCCTTTCCTTTATTTGGTAAACCATCTATTTGAAACCAAGAGTACATTATTTATAATGTAGTAATGTTGGAAGGACTTTTCCAATAACAAAAGAAGCAAAGAAGGGTTGTCCATTGTTATCACTACTATTGAATATAGTTCTATAAAAAGCTAGATAGAGCAATAAGACATGGAAACAAAATTAGAGGAGTAAGCATAGGCAAAGAAGAAACCAATTAATCATTTCTATAGATGATGTGATAGTTACTTAGGGAGCATTTTGGGCATAACATGGCATTTCCAGGTTGCTTCTTGCTCCAGTTCCTCAACAAGAAATAGTGAAACTGCAGAAAATGCACCACTTTATAATAACTTGCAAGTGGCAACCTTTCTTATGCCCACTTTCCCAAATAAACTTCAGGTCTTTCTCAAGGTAAGGCGTCACTTTTATTGTATCTCTTCCGGTGCCGTAGGAGGGATGGATTGAGGAGCCTAGACTGTCTCCCTTCCCTCCACCCACCTTATTCCACCATGGCTTGTAGACAGGGAGACCTGAAGTTGCTACCCACTCAACTTGCTTGAGCATCTTGGAATTCGGGCAGTCCTGATGCCATGGCTGTAGTCATTATTTATGATATCATTTATATATTTCTTAATCATTCAACATGTATAAAACTGTGCTGCTGTTTTTATTAGGTTCCTTGATTTTATGTGTCATTGATGAAGTTTTTGACCCATGTGTCCCTAACCCCATTCTCTTTGTAAGCTTTGTGTTTTTTATCGCTTAATTGTGGACAGAACAGTGCTTTCGTTGTTACTTCATATGTGTGTTATAGCTCGTCTTACTGAACTGCAAGAAAGGGACAGATACAGAGAAAGCTGGTAAGACTTGCATGAACTAGTGCAAAGTGAGTTGAGAAGAAGCATAAAAACTATTTTATATAATGATCACAACATTGCAAAAACAAACAACTTTGAAGGACTTAAGAATGAGGATCATACAACGGACAATTACAGATCCAGAAAGCCTCCCACCTCTTGGTGGAGAAGTGATGAACTCTAGTTAGGTAATAAGATATGCAGACAAAATTTTGCTTTGTTTGACTACATTTTCATCACGAGAGAGCTTTTATTGGGGAAGAAAGAGTAGCAAGGGGGTGATGATGTAAAAAAAAGAGCATCAATAAAATGTGTGAAAAACACAGAATGGAGAGAAGGAAGGAAGTTTGGAAGAGGACACAGACAAGCAGGCACGGCAATGTTGGTACTAGCAATATTATGTGCTTAATACAGTGGATCCCGAAAGTCTCACGTAGTTTGGCTTAAAACTGCACTAAGACTTTTGGGACACCCTGTATAGATTTGAAAACAAAAACAACAAGCTGTATGGAATGGATTCAGTTTCATAAATGATCCCTATTTCCTAGCCTTCTGGGGTTGAACTTGGAGTCAGTAAGATCAGAGTTCATATTCAGCCTCAGGCATTTCACTTAACCTTCTGATGATGGGCAAATCACTTAACTTTTCTCTCAGGCTCTGTTTCTTCATATACAAAATGGAGATAACAATAGCACCTACCTCAGAGAGTTGCTGTAAGGCTCAATCAATCAATTGATCAATCAATCAATATTTATTAAACACTTACTATGGGTCAAGTATTGTGTTAAGTGCTGGGGATACAAAAAGAGGCAGATGGTTCCTTCCTTCCAGGAGCTTTCAATCTAATAGATCAGATGAAATAATATATACAAATCACTTTGCAAATTTTAAGGCACTATATAAATGCTAGCAATTATTATTAGTATTATTACTACTAGTAGTAATAGTAGTAGCAATAGTAAGTAGTATGTTCTTTTTGTTCATGATGTTGTAGCTCATTAAAAAATAAGAAATTACAATGGTAATCCCATCCAATTTTCCGCCCAAAAAAAGGACATATTTCTCTTGCTGCAAAGTCTGATTCCGGGTGATGGGATTTCTGTTCTAACATTTTCCCCGAATGGCATAATTTTTATGTAATCAAAATTTCTGCCTCTTCTTGTACTGTCTGACAACTCACAAAGGAATTTGCTAAGGGGTTCTGAATAGCTTGATAGTAGATCCCAAGGGGATGTTTTTACCTCTTCTAGCCTCCCAAGCCCAGCAAGAAAACACATCTAGCCAACAGAGAGCAAGGCAGTTTTATTCTTTGAACAAAAGCTTGTCAGCCTTCCACCTGATTTCATGGCACCTTTGTTAGCATCCACCTGTAGTACTTCAGCCTTGTGCAGCCATCTCCTTCCTTGTCCTTCTGGTTTCTTACTTCCTGGTTGTATTGACTTCTAGTGAATCTCTACAGAAACAAATAAGGATGTTAAATGGTTTGTGGGTGAAGCCAAGCAAAAGTTAAAATGAGCCTATGTCCTTAGCCTCTGGGAATTTGAAATATGTGAGAGTTGCAAAAAATGATATCCATGGAAAATTGTGTGGAATGTGTCAGTGGCTCAAGAAGTCATTCTTAGGAAAAACCCTGAGTTTCAAACCTGTTTGCAAACTTAAGAGGTACAGTATACAACCCTCTAATGCGGTAATTGCTAGGGGGTAGTTTTGAAACCAAGTTTTTTCTCATCATTGATTTACTCCAGACTTTAAACCCAGAAATGATTATTCTAGTTCAACAAGTGTTTATTGAGTACTTACTATGATGTTTAACATCATTTATATCAACTACCTTTGAAATGTGGTTGGCATCATAGCACATTTTGTTCAGTGCTTTTGAAAAGAGCACTAAGAGGAAAGTGCTTTATATCAAATAAATCCTTAGGGGTTTTTTTTTAACTGTTCATTTTTTTTCTCCTCCTTTTTCCTTTTTGCCTTTCACCTATGTTCTCTCATCAGGAAAGGTATAAATATATAATTTCCTTGTAAGCCTGGAAGTGGGTTCTGAATTATGGACTTATCAATCCTCTCTTATAGGTCTTGGAAAAAATAGAACTCAGACAAAAAACATTGCCCTTGAATGCTCCAGCACTATTATGACCTTGTAGCTTTTCCTTTAGACATGGAATCTGACTGTCACTGATATCTTATAGTCATTTTATATGAGAAGGAATAGAGGGTCAATTCAAACTTCATAAAGCATGTCCTAATAGTAGCTTGAATAGAAAACCAGATGACTGGGTTAGTAACCCACTTAGTTTGAGTGATAGTTGATTTTCAGTGCTGAAAATGGAGACAACAGCAACCTCAAACACCAGCCTGGAAATATTGGCCAGGGCCTAACAGCATGAAAGAACAATGAAGCCCCCTTGACTTTCAAGATTAAAACAATTTATAAAAGGGTTGGAATGTGCCCTACGTCTTAAGCAAAGTCAGGAGAAAATGAGCAAGATTCTTCCAGGTTCATGTAGCCTTAACAATATGTGCTAACATTTCTCTCAAATTGGATGTAGGAAATTTTTCTAGGAGGTAAACTTAATTGAAAATTTCAGTGAGAATTTGTAGGAGATTAATTTTTAGCACTGGTTGAAGAAATGGCTTTGGCTATACTTTGCAATTCAGCAGCCTAAGGAAGGTCCCTATAATGTCAGAGGGACTAGCTTGGTGGCTCTTAAAGGATGGAACAGATTTTTTTAATGGCCCAGGAGCACACTTATAAGTACCACACACTGGTACTACACCCATTTCATTTAAGCAATCCATGGTTTTTTGGTGCTATTGTTGATTTTTCTTCCAGAATACAGTACAACAAGAAAGAGCCCAGAAAACCAAAATAAGGTTGTTGGAATGCTTTCTAGAAGGAACTTTATCATCCAGCCAATGAGATTGCTTAGTTGTTAAGCAATCTCTAGCTGGTGTCCCATTGCCAGTTGTATGTCAAAGGACCCTAAAAAAAAAAAAAAGTTAAGCCTCGTTTTCCTAATCTGCAAGAAAAATCACTGGAACAAATAGTATTTCTTAAGCATTTCCCATGTGTTCTTACACCATGCAGGTGTTCTGAGAGGTAGAAAGATGAATAAGACATGGTCTCTGTCCTCAAGGTAACAACAGTCTGTTAAGGGAGATAAGAGCCAAGATGTGTTCAAGCCAAGTCTTTTGACAATTCAGAGGAATAATTTTGGATGAAAAGAATAGGAAAAGCTTCAGGGTCAGGCAACATTTGAATAGGCAAAGATGAAAGGGGGACATTCTGAACACAAGGAAGAGTCTACATTCAAGGTCCACAGGGAATCCTGGAGGCAGAGATGGGAAGGGAGAACATTCCAGGCATGGAGGGCAACCAGTAAAAATGCCTAGAGTGGGGAGTTGGAGTGGCTTATTCAAGGAATAGCAAGGAGGCCAATGTTACTGGATTGAAGAAGCCTTGAGGATGGAGGTGTAAGATATAAGAAGACTGGAAAGGAAGGAAGGGGCTAGGTTTTACAGGGCTTTGAATACCAAAGAGAAGATTTTGTATTTGATCCTGGAGATGATAGGGAGCCATTGGGATTTGTTGAGTGGAGGTGGAGGTATGACTTGGTGAGACTCACGCTTTAGGAAGATAACTTTGATATCTAAGATGAGGATGGACTGGAGAGGGGAGTGACATGAGGCAGGAAATTCAACCAGCAGGTCATTGGAATAGTCTAGGTGTGAGGTGGTGAGGGCCAGTATCTGGATAGTGGCATTGTCAGAGTAGAAAAAGTAAGAATACATGACAGATACTATGAAGAGAATGGTGCCATCAAGAGTCATTAAAAAAGTTAGGAAGAAGAGAAGACTTGGAGGGGAGATAACGAATTAAGTTTTGGACATGATGAGTTTAAGATGTCAAGTTTGAAATGTTCTATAGAGAGTTAGAGATGTGAGCTTGGAGGTCAGGAAACAGACTTGGACTGGGTAAGTAAGTCTGCATATCATCTTCACAGAGGTGTTAATTGAATCTATTAGAGCTAATGAGATCACCAAGTGAAACAGTGTGAAGGGAGAAGAGAGGAAGGCCCAGGAGAGAGCCAGGCACCCATCATTAGTGGTGGTGACCTTGATGAAGATTCTACAAAGAAACTGAGAAGCAGTCATATAGGGAGGAGGAGGACCAGGAGAAAGTAGTGTCACAGAAACTTAGAGAGAAGAGTACTTCCTTACTAAGGTAAGAAGAGGGTGATCAATAGCATCAAAAGCTGCACAGAGGTCAAGAAAAGTGAGGCTAGAGAAGAGGCCCTCAGATTTGGCAATTAAGATGTTATTGGTAACTTTGAAGAAAGCAGTTACAGGTGAAGAGTGAGGTAGATAGAGTAAAAGAAGTGGAGGCATTGATTCTATATGGCCTTCTCAAGGAGAAATATCGGATCATTGTTAATGGGGATGGTTAGAGAAAGTGAAGGTTTGGTTTTGTTTTGTTTGAAGATGAGGGACACAGACAGGTTTGCAGGCAATAGGGAAGCAGCCAATGGACAGGAAGAGATTGAAGATAAGTGAGAACAGAGAAAATAGAAGGGGAAATCTGCTGGAGAAGATGGGATGGATTAGGATCAAGTACACATGTAAAGGGGTTTACCCTGGCTAGAAGGGTCGCATCTTTGTATGAGACAGGGGCGAAAAAGGAACTAATTGGAGAAAATATTGAGCGATGTGAGATGAGGAAGATAGGAGAAGAGGAAGCTCTTGGTGAATGGCTTCAATTTTTCCAGTGAAAAATGAGGCAAAGTTCTCAGCTGAGTGGATGGAGAGATAACCATGGCAATTTTGAAAAGGAATGAAAAAATTTGGAAAAGTTATTGCAGTAAGTGGAACAGTGAATCAATTAGGGAGGTTTGTTTAACAGTGAGGGCCTAGTTGAGACTACATAACACAAATTTGTAGTAGACTCATCAACATGGTTTTGTAATTTTCTCCATCTTTGTTCAATAGAGTGTGAATCAGAGTGAAAGCAGAGGATCCAATGTTAAGGCTTGGTAGGGAATCTTATTATCTTATTTAGCAATAAGATAAGGTGACAAGAGACTTAAGAGAAGAGGACAGTGTAGAGTTGACTGATTTATCAAGAGGTCAAACGGGAAAGGAAGAAGAGTAGAGCTAGCTTAAGGCAGCTAGGTGGTCAGTGGTTTAGAGTGCTAGGCCTGGAGGCAAGAAGTCCCGAGTTCAAATCTAGCCTTAGACACTTATTAGCTGGGTGACCCTGGACAAATCCCTTATCCTCTGTTTGCCTTAAACCACTGGAGCAGGAAATGGCAAACACTCCAGTGTTTGTCAACGAAACCCATGAACAGTATTGGCTGCTATGGTCTACGGGGTAGTCATACGTGACTGAATGACTGAATGACAACAAATAGGCAGTTCGGAGATTGTGACCTGGAAAATAACTGAGTGGTAGAAGGATTGTAAATACCAGTAAGGATAAAAAGCAGGATTAGGCATTACAATGTAGAAGAAGAGGTAGTTTATGAGAGGGAATATGAGTAAAATTGCAACCTGTACTGGAAAGGGTGACCAAGGAAACTCTGTCATCAAGAGGGAGCCAAGACTAAGTGAGTATAAGAAGATGAAAGGAAAAGGTTTAACGAAAGCAAGTACGTTACCTCTGGAGCAGGCATTCGAGAGAGTACAATGGAAGGGGTGAGTAGCCTTAGAGTGGGGCAGTGGGGCAGGTGGGGTGGGGAGGAATCAAGTCCTCTAGATTCTGTCTTCACATCATCTTTCATATCAGTCTCCTTTATTTCCACTGCCACCATGCTAGTTCAGGGTCATATTAACACCACTTGGATTATTGAAGTAGCCTCCCCTAGAGATCTTCTTACTTCTTTCCTACCCTATAATCAGTCCATCCTTAATACTTTTACCAGAAAAATATTTTTACTCCCTCATTATGTTATGTGACTCCTCTCCTCAAAAGTCTTCAGTGGTCTCTTATCTCATAAGAAAGTGCTCTTCCTAGCATTCAAAGATATCACAAAAATGTTCCTAACTTCTTATTAAAGTTACTCTCCTTTCCATACTCTATGGTCTGACCAAACTGGACACATCCCTTTCTTATCCCCACTCCCTATCCACCCATCTTCCCTAAATACATCATGTTCTTATGCTTCCATGCTTTATCTTGCCTGTTTCCTATACCTACAATACAATGCCTTGCCTCTCCATCTTTGATTGTTGAACTCCTATTCATTCATTCGACCACAGTTCAAACATCACTTTCTCAATGAAGCTTTTACTGTCTCTCAACTGACAAGAATCTTTCTCCTTAGAGCTCATCCAGCAAATTGTTTAATTATCTTTAATGTATAAACCTTGTATCATATATTGTAGATATCTATATTGGCATTTTACCCCCTTTCTACATTGAAAGCTCAATGAGGGCAGGAACTATACCTTATTCTCCATCTTCTAGTACCCCTAGCTCAATATTATATACCCAGTAGGTGCTTCAGGAATATTTGCTGTACTTTGTACATAGAAGGACTTCAGAGAAGTAAAAGGACAAATGAACAAACAAAAAACCAAATTCTGTGCACAAATCTGTGGAAGACATTTGAATAAGATAGACTTTTCATTCAGGCCCCTTCCTTTTTATTCACAGTTTCCTTCAAGTTCATTTTCCCCCTTTCCCCATTTTCATGTTTTTGCCCTGATTACTTCTGCAGTGGCTCTGCATGCTATGTTTGTTACTGGACATCTTGAATTTTATTTAAGATGCATTTGCTCTGTTAAATTACTTAGCTTTAAAGTTTCCAGATGAATTTCACTAATTTGGTTGTCAAATTATTGAATGTCATTGCTATTACAGTTGTTGCTGTCTGTGCTGTTTTGAAAGGCAAAAGAACTTTGCTGTGACTCCTAGTTTCTTTTTTTTTTTTAAATCATGGAAAATTCTCACATGTCATCACTAATAAAGAGAAAACACATTGGGAACAAAAAAGAGCACAGTAAAGAATCCCACCTCCCTTGTCTGAACCAGTGTAGTCTCTCCGCTGATGCACGTATTAGTGACAGGAGTACCTCTCCAGCCTGCATTGGACTGGGACCAAACATTTTTATATAGCCAACTGAAATTACAAGAAAATAACTTTATTTTCCAAAGAGTATGTTAAATGGAATGCCTTAAACTACTCTGCATCCCAGTATTTCAAGTTCAAGTTTTAGGATGTTAGGTGTAGAGTTTTAACCAGGAATTTTTGTACCTGGCCAAGCAACTACAAAAAAATGCCCAGGAAGATACTCTTATTTAGTGGTAAAACGTTTAGACACCACCCTAAAGGGATGAAAAGTGATCCCAGGATGCTAGCCTTCACTGGGGAATGAAAGGAGGGGCAAAGGAGGGAAACCTTCATAAGCCTTGGCCTTGAGGCTGTTGTTTCGGAGACTACTCCTATATTTCCCCTTTCTTCACCCTATTCCAGTCCCATTTGCTCTTCCTGGAATTCCCTACCTCTTAACCTCCCCTAGGGAACCATACAGGCTGAAAACTACTAGACCCTCTCCCTCATGGGGCCTGAAGACAGTTTACGGACAACCTATAGCTAGGAAAAGGACTCTTTTTTTTATATAATTAATTAATTTATTTTTACTTTTCAACATTCATTTCCATAAGATTTTGAGTTTTAAATTTTCTCCCCGTCCCTCTGCTCCCCCCAAGATGGCATGAAATCTGATATAGGCTCTACTTATACATTCATATTAAACATATTTTCACATTAGTCATGATGTAAAGAAGAATTAGAATTAATGAGAGGAACCACGAGAAAGAAGAAACAAAACAAAAAGAGAATAAATAGTATGCTTCCATCTGCATTCAGACTCCAAAGTTCTTTCTCTGGGCCTGGATAGCATCATGAGTCTTTTGGAGTTGTCTTAGATCCTTGCATTGCTGAGAAGACCTAAGTCTATCAAAGTCAGTCATGGAACATTATGGCTATTACTGTGTGCAATATTCTCCTGGTTTTGCTCACTTCACTCAGCATCAGATCGTACAAGTCTTTCCAGGTTTTTCTCAAGTCTGCCAGCTCATCTTTTCTTATAGCACAATAGTATTCCATTACTTTCATATACCACAACTTGTTCAGCCATTCCCCAATTAATGGACATCCCCTCAGGAAAGGACTCTTTCAAATAGGTCCTTGCCCTGGGGCTAAGGGTCATGGGGAAAATTTCATGCTGTCTTCTTTCCCTGGTCCTGCTCAGCCTGAAGGGACCACTGTCGCCTTTTTGAGATCTAATGGTTTGGGGGGAAGGGAGATTGGAGTGGTGATGATGTCCCCCAGTTTGTATCTGGGCAGTCTCAAAGCTGTGCTGACCTTTCTTTATAGGCCTAAAATGCTAGAAGGCAATCATTTAACAAGCATTATTAAGTACTTACTAAATGCCAGATAGGGGCAGCTGGGTGGTATGTGTATAAAGTGCTGGACCTGGGTTCAGGAACACTCATCTTCCTGAGTTCAAGTTTGGCCTCGGACACTTATTAGATGTTTGACCCTGGACAAGTCACTTAACCTTGTTTACCTCAGTTTCCTCATCTGTAAAATGAGGTGGAGAAGGAAATGGCAAACCACTCCAGTATCTTTCCCAAGAAAACTCCAAATGAGGTCGCAAAGAGTTGGGCACAATTGAAAAATGACTGAACTTGATATGTCAGGCACAGTATCTAGTACTGGGGATATAAAGAAAGACAAAAATACAATCCCTGCCCTCAAGGAGCTTTTATTGTAATAGTGGAGACAATGAAAAGAATTATGTACATCTAAGATATAATCGGTATAAATGGAAGGTATTCCAGAGAGAAGCAACCAATAGTGGTGGTGAGCATTGAAGATACTTGTATACTAAGATACTTGTATTTCAAGATACTCTTGGAAGAACTCTTGAAGAAGGTGGAATTTAAACTGAGTCTTGAAAGAAGCTAGAGAATCCAGGAAGTAGAGAATAGAACAGAAGGGAGAGCACTGTGGGTATGGGAGACAGCCAGGGAACATGCACTGGGTTGAGAGATGAAGTGTCATGAGTAAGGACTGAGAAAGAGGCACAAGATTTGACAATTAGGAAATCATTTGTGACTTTGGAGAGAGAAGTTTCAGTGGAATACTGAGTTTAGAAACTGATTTGTGGAGAGTAGGAAGAGAGCCAGAGGAGAGAAAGCAGAGGTACAGATCGTAGATGGCTTTCTCAAGGAAGTTCACTGAGACTGGGAGGAGAGCTATAGGATGTTAGCTAACAGGGATGGGAGGATCAAGGGAGGGCTTTTTAAAGATGGCAGAGACATGGGCATGTTTGTACACATTGGGGAAGCAGCCGTTAGATAGGGAGAGACTGTAGATCAGAGAAATAGTGGATGATGGATGGGACAATCTACTGGGGAGGACTAGAGAGAATGGGATCAAAGATTCATCTAGAGGGGCTTGAGGGCCACCTCTTCATAAGAGACAGGGCTGAAGGGGGACATAGTGGCAGAAGGCAGCCTTCTGGGTGATGTGAGATGGGAAGGGAAAAAGGAGCTCTCACCAAATAGCTTCAATTTTTTTTCAATGAGGGGAAGTACTCAGGTGAGAGGATGGGAAGAAGGCATACCATGACTGGCTTGAAGAGGGATGGATAGGTTTGGAATAGCTATTGGGGTGATTGAGAGAGTGAATCCATTATGAAAGTATAGAGCTAAGTCTTGAAGTAACATTGCTGTTGGCTCAGAGATGACAAGGTCACTGTCCCGTGGTCAGGATCAAAGCTTCATCCCAGCTCTTAGGCCAAGGGCAGCTAGGATTCCACTGTACCCTCTGAGTCAAGAATCTTTTCCTACCCTTACTTACAGTCTTCTCACTACCTCCATCCCACCTCCAGGCCTTATCCCTACATTCTCCTTTAAAGGAACTTAAATACTATTAGTAGACCCCTAATTTCCCTATACTGGGACCAGTCTACCTGAGGAAAAGTCCCTGTTATTATTCTCTCAATTCCTCTCCCCCACTGTCGAGTCTGTATGACAAATACCTCTTACTTTCTTTCTAAACTGCATAAACTAGAAAAGTTATTTTTTACCTTTAAAAAATGGGAATTGAGGCTTAAAATTGCTCCTTCAGTTTATGGGTCTTTATTTACAGGGATAAGGATTGGGCTTATCATAATAATCGATACAGGGAACTCTCAGATGAGGAAAATCCCTCTACCAATGCAAGTCAGCACCTTTTCTCCAACTAACAGTCTTAAGTGAGTTGCTTCTTTTGAGAGCTTCAGTGACCCTCTCTGTTTCACAAGGCTAGTAAAGTGTCTGAGACAGGGTTTAAAAGTAGGTATTCCTAGTTCCAAGTCTAGTACTCTATCTATTATTCCACCTACCTTCCATGTATACAGCCCTTTGAAAATGGTTAGTATAACTTTAATCTAATATTTATTGAGTTTTTACTATGTACGGCACTATATCAAATCTACCCAAGACAAGACATCCAAGACAAGAATTGATTTTTCCAAGGTGCTTAGGGGTGCTGTGACAATGGGGAATAGGAGAAATCATCAGATTTCTAGGAGCTCCCCTGTTTCCCCACTAGTGAATACTAGAATGATATTCCCTGATATTTTAGGAATGTGGTAGTCTAGGATAGAAATGGTTAACAGTCTATGCCATTTAAGTGAGAAAATTTGACTGCAAGTAGGGCCCTGTAGTGCATCCCACAAGAAAGAGCCTCAGGCTGATTTGTTAGTTAGTATGTACCAGATGTTGTGGTTTTGGTGTTTTGTTTATTTGGTGAGTGAATTACAGTCCTCCTAAGAGCTCTTCTGTCCCAGCTGGTAGAATCATGGTTACCTTTCTGTCAATAAGGAAATATAACATTAAGGGCAGGAAGTCTTAAAAGGCTGATAGCAACTCTTCAGATCTAAATGCACATAATGGGGATGTAATTAATGTGGTTGGAACCTTAAGCCTAAGTTTGTTTGGAAAAGATGGCCTACATTAGGTAATTTAGGATGTGAGAATTCCATGTAAAAATCATCAAACAAATCTCACAGTTATGGTTAGAGCTGGCTTCTCAAAAAGACAAAAAGGAGGGAAAACAGGAAATTTTAAAGAGGAAGTACTTTACAACAAGATCATTTCCTGTCAATTATTTCACTCAGTCATAAAATGGTGGCAGCTTGGTGTTTCTCAACTGTGAAAAAAAAAAAAAAGACTTGTTTATTAACAACCTTTGGCTTTTGACTCACCACCAAGAGCATCCTATATTCCAACATTTAAGCCTTGAGGCCAAGAGCAACTCTCAATTTGTTAAAGGTTTGTTAATGATTTAATGCCTGGAAGCAAATGGCAAATCCAACCCAGTAAGTCTTGTTTACAAAGTGCGCATGGGTAGAAATAAAAGTGTCATGGTGGTATAAACAGCTGCAATTGGAGTTAGTAACATTCACCTCAGATGCTTCCTAGTTCTTGTGGCCGTGGGCAAGTCATGTAATAAGTCTCAGCTTCCTCATCCGTAAAATGGAGCTAACAATAGCATCTGTCTCACAAGGTTGTTACAAGATTCAATTAAGATTAGGTAAACAAAGTGCTTTGCAAATCTTAAAGCACTAATACATGTTAGAAATCATTATTAATAAATAGTGTGATACATTTGAATTATTGAAGGATCCCTGGACCAGTTTTAGTTCTCTGAATTTGGGATTGGAGCCATCTCACCACACCAGCTTCAAGCCTCTCCAACTTGGTTATTGACTTAATAGTCAATCAGTAACTATAGGCAAATTGTTGACATGGGAGAGGCCTTTGGATAAAGAAACAGAAAGGGGGAGCAAGGTGCCTTGCATGTAGTAAGTCATCAATCATATTTAATGACTAAATGATCACTAGGGAAGTCAGAAGGCTAAGGTATTGAAAAGGAAATAGAAGTTATTTGGAAAGGGCAACTTAGTAAGAAGTTTACAGAAAGGGAATGGAATGAGAAGAAAGAGGGAAGAAAGATGAAAATATAGGAAGGGGCTAATTTGAAACTATAAAATGAAAGGACTGATACTTATAAAATACCAGAATTGTTGGCATTAGGTTTCTAGTTGAACTGCAATAAAATCTCATTGATTTGAACCCCACTGATTTAGGATTATAAATCATTTAGCTACAATGTACAGGATTCTTCTAAAATGCAAAGAATTTTAAAAAATATTCCTAAGTAAAATCTAGCTCTGTGATATATTATTACATGATCTATGCTTATTGCAAATTGTAATTTCTTGCATTAACTAATTTTAATTATTTGTATCCCTATATATGTGTGTGCGTATCTACATCTATAAATGCTTACAATATGCAAAGTTCTGAAAATGAATAAAATTACATTTCTTTATATTTTCCTACAATTAGTACTTTATACTAAGGACTGAGTACACAGTGGGTGCTCATCCGACTCCCATCCCCCACCCCAACTGAAGGAAGGAAGTAAAAATGGAGCATTTTTGCCTTATAACCATTCAATCAAAAAGACTATCATGAAAAACTTCACCTCTTCTGCCTCAGCAGAAGTTTTCACTTCTTTAAAATCTATTATATCTGTTCAAAAACTAAGAATATCATAAAATAGAAATTTTACTGCATTTGCGATATCTCCATTTTTAAGTAACAACATTGTAGTTTTAAAGCGTCCAAGAGGACATCAATCTGGAATAAGGAATTAATACTTCCGTATTTCAAAATATCATGACTTTGTTAATAGTTCTTATGATTCACCCCACTCGTGGCAAAGAAAATAATCTCATAATACATTAACAGATGGACTTCATAAGTTGTTGTGGTTAAATACATAAATACTTATGTGTGTAGACATATATATATATATATACACACACATATGTATGTGTATATACAGATATATTTCCATATATGTGTGTGTGTATGTGTGTATGTGTGTGTGTGCATGTGTGTATTGCGAAAAATGATTTCTCTTGGTAATCTGTGTCTTAGAGACTCAGAGCTCCCAGGCCCGCCCCCCCCCCTCCCCCCCGTTCTGCTCCAAAGTTCTTTAGAAGGACATTACTGATAATGAGATTGCATTGAATCTTCTTATCCTGGTCAAACTTGACCCAAGCCTGAATTGATTTTATCCTACTCAGGCTTGGGTGGAGACAGATTCTTCTGCCTAGATAGATCAAGACTGGGAGTGGTCTGGAATAATGCCTGGTTGATATGAACACCTGTTGAAAAGGTATATAACCCTGTACCCCCAAATCTCAAATGGAACCAGTTCTGGACTGGCCCCTTAGCGGGGTTCAGTTTTGGATTGAATTTCCATGCAATTCACGTCAAGCCAGTTTGAGAGAAATTAAACCGTGGACACATGCACCCTAATTTCATTTGCTGCTTTCTTAGAACAGACTCTGTAATTTATAGGGGTTCGACATTAAATATATATTATTCATGTGTGAGTCAAACTTCTGGTGATAAGCCTCTTTAAATTGAACTAGGTTTATCCTCCAAAAATAGTTTTACATTGGACCTATACTCAAAATCCCTCTATTTTGGTAGAAAATTACAGTGCTTACCTTTTGCTCTTACACATACTCCTCCAGAACCCAAAGCCTTTTCTAGGTGTTGAGGAAATATGACAATGAACTTTAAAGAAGCAAGGAATACATTTCTTTCCTTCCTTCCTCCTTTTTTCCTTCCTTACCTTCCTTCCCAGCTTTGAAGTTTTAAAAACTTTTGAACTGATGCAACTTTAAATCTCTTTTTATTTGCATTATAAAACGGGAGACTATTAAATCAGGTATAAATACATTAGGAGCTAAGTTGCTAATTAACATCTTCTTGGATGTGCAGAGATAACCAAGCATACAGAAAGTTAAACAAGTTTGACTTTAATTTAATTATGGAGAAGACTAATTTAATCAGATATTTATCAGATTTCCCCCATGGATTCTTGTTGAAACAGCAACCTTAATATTGTTTTCTTTAATATTCACTAGAGTGAAATGTGTGTTTAGGGGATTCATTTGTAACTTTCATAAGCTATATAGTCTACCTAAGTCCTGTTTCCACCCCCATCCACCCCACCCCCCCAATCCCAGATATTCTTATCCACCAAGACTGTAAAATCCTGGGTAATAACTGAGCTATGTGATGTGGTTGCCAATGTATTTGGTTGACTGGTCCCATTTTGACCAGCTAGTGTTGAGATTGCATTTCCCCTAATTGCCTATCTGATTTTTCAGAGAATCCCCTAATGATCCTAGCAAGATGAGGGAAACTGGAAAATACATTGTCAGGTGTACACAAAGGTGTAAGGAAACTGTGATGTCAAATTAAGAAGAATTTTAGTGCCTTCCATAGAAAACTTTATTTAAATCCATTCTCTTAATGAAAAGTCCTCCTTTTCCCACCAGGATATTTCTTTCTGACTTAGAAATATAAAACGGAAACTATTCAAAATAGTAAAAATGTATAGCCATTTTGTCTGTGGCGCTTACATATGCTCTGACACTTCCATATCATTCATAGCAAAACTGATGCCTTGACTTTACTACGTATTTCATAGTGCTTTTTATTTCTTGGCACAGAAATCATTCATCTCTTTGGAATTTGGAGCTTAATCATCATTTCAGATTTTAAGTTTAGCTGTTAACTGTGGATCATTCATAATCTACTCATCCCTCCTCTTCCCCTGTTAAAGTGCTCCCTAAATATTTTATAGACCATCTCTTCCCCTTGCTTTTCCATGTGAAAGTCTCCAAAGAAAGCACAAAAAAATGCTACTGTTGATTTTGGTATTACAAAAAAAGTGAAGCTAACCCCATTTGTGATGTTAAAATGGATGACGTTAACTTTTACTTCATTTAAGTCAGGATCTGTGACACCCTAATTAACCTGGGATTTGTGAATTTGTTTCTTTCAAAATATGTTGATAACTGTTAAAATATAATTGATCCCCTTGGTAAGTCTATGTGTTTTATGTTATGCATTTAAAAGCATTTTATTTTATGCATTTAAATCATTATTCCCACAGGCTTCACCAGTTTGCCAAAGGGGTACATGACATACAAAAAGATTAGGAATCCCTGAATTTTAAGTGGATTAAAATAGGAACTGAGGGAATGAATGAAAGAAAAAAAAATAAATGAAATTTAGTAAGTACTTACTGTACTTACAATATTCTCTATATTGGCCTTGAGTACATTGACAGTGAGAATGGGAGGGAAGACTCAGAGTGTGGTGATGCCTATGAAAATGATCACAGGAAGAAATATGTGAAAATTTGACCTTGATCGTTTTGCAAATTATTTTAAAATCTTTGAGGTAAAGAAAATATCTTTTAAGTATGTACTTGAGTGTATAATGCAGATTAATGTGTGTTACAGTGGAGAAGAAATAAGGTTGCCAAGAACAACAAATACTGGTTAGCAGAATCTAATAGCTTTTCCTAGTTTCCATAATGTCAGTAACCACCCCATAGCCTGTAGTCATTGATTACCATTTCACTCCATGAATGTGTGCACATTTTAGAAGGCATGGTGTGCTATAGATGTCTGATTTTCTTGCTTTTGAGAGGAGGAAGAAAGTCCCAGTAAATTGCTACACAATCACTGTAAACATTTCTTTTCAAAGGAGAGACAGTGTTTCAAAGGTTGAGGTATGATTTTCCCTTAGTTTATTGTATGACTGAAATATATTGCTCTGAATTGTATTTGGAATCTATAGCTGTTACACCTGTCTGTCTGCTGTACTCTTGGTTGGAGATAAATAGGAGCCTCAGGCAGACCAAGAAAATCCCAGGACACATTAGTTAAGCAACAACAGCAAATCACCGTTTCTTATACTCTTTTCCTACTCTCCTCCCTTCCCCCATTCCCTTCCCCCATTCTCCCTCTTTGCTGTGGAATAACAGCTGTGTTCAACCCAGTGAATTTCAATAAGATATGACAGATGTTGGAGAGACCCCTGTTAATAACAAACAACAAGAAAATGTTAAAAAATCACCAAGGATCTCTGCAACACAAAATAGCACCTGGAATTTTCTATGTCTAGTTCCAATCTAATAACTACCTACAGGTCAACTCAGAGGAGTTCAGGAAAAAAGTGAAAGGAGACTTCCAAATAGGGTGTGTTCCTTCCTTCTCATCAAAAATAATAAAAAGAATTGGCTTCCTGAAAACTAGGGCTTTATCTTAGGGGGATTATCTTGGCTAGACTAATCTACCTGCAATTACCAAGTCTTATCAACAATAATAACAGTAGTAATAATCACTATCAACAATAATAATTATGATCATGACTAGCATTTATGGCACTTTAAGATTTGCAAAGTACTTCACCTATTATCCCACTTGATCTTCACAATAACCCGATGAGGCAGGTATCCCCATTTTACAGATGAGGAAATGACTTAAAAAGGTAAATGACCAACCCAGAGTCACACAGTTATTCAAATATCTGAGGCAGTGATGCAGTTTAGAGGTTCAGGGGTACTGGGACCCCAAAATCACAACCCGCGAGTCCTGCCCGAAAGAATTCAACCCAAGCTTTCTCTCAGCCAAAGACAAGGTTTATTAGAACATCCAAGATATTGGGCAGACTCTTAAGGAGTCTGAACATTAGTAAGCTATTGGCTAGATTATAAGAATCTGAGCAGTGGCTGGATCATAAGAATCTAAGCATCTTAATGGAGAACAGGTGGAACTTATATACAGAATGACTGTGGGAGGGACCTAGGAGTGGCCAGTAAACTGGGGTGAACAGAACTCCTGGGACCTGGACCTCCTGGCCAAGGGAGAATGGAGCCTAGCTAGGATTAAGGGTGGGAAATGGCCAGGGGCCATACATAGGGAGGTAGCCGGTTGATGAGATTAGACCCTTAGGCAAATGCCAGAGATTTGGCCAAGTGGGAAAGTCCAGGGTTATTCCTTTCCGGGGTCTAGATCCCAATCCCACCAGCAGGATTTGACAAACAACAGATGTTTCTATTGAAAGTTTTTAAGACTGTTTATACACTGATGCTTAGGAGTATGACCTGAAGTTTTGGGAAAGAAAGCTGACCTTAGAGTAGCTCCCACTATTGTTAATGAGCTCTAATTGTGTGCCTGGTGAATTCCCAGGACCCACCCTGAAAACCTTGCCAAAGATCCTCTAGCTCCAGACAGGAAGTTGAGTCAAAGGTGAAAAGAGTGAAATTCTGCCTTTAATCCTCCCTGTAGTACTTGTTCATAACCTTCAAGCTTCTATGGTGTGTTGTTTGTGACTTGAGGCATAGGCCTATCTGAGATGACCCAGGCCCTGCCTTCGTGTCCCTTTACTAAATTAGGAGGTGTTACGGTCCATATGGAAATAATATTACAGGAAAATGCTTATTAATGCTGGACAATAAACATTTGTTGGATTGGATTAAAGGCAAGTGAAAGATAAAGTCTGAACTTAACATTTTCCTCCCTTCTGGAATGAATCCTAAAGGCAACCATAGGTTTCATTGTTCCATTACCAAAATGGATGCCGACCTTATAGAAGATTGTAAGGATCAAATCAAATTAAATAATATGCATAAAGTACTTTGCAAACTTTAATTTTAGTTTCCTTCAAAACAGCCCAGTTACTACTTTTTATACAAAGGCTTTTCCGATTCCACCCGTTGCTAATATCTGTCCCTATCAAAATGAACTTTAATCTCTTGTGTATATATTTTGTACACATATCTACATTTCTGTTTACCCCCATAGAATGCAAGCCTCTCTGAAGGAAGGTATTGTTTAGCTTTTCTTTGTGTGTTCCCTTTTCACCACTGGGCATAAATTCTTGTTAATTGATTGATCAAAGAACTATATAAATGATTATTACTGTTGTTGTTGTTCTATTTCCTTTTGACAATTGACTTATCAGAAAATGGAAAGATAAAGCTTTTAGTGGTATAAATCTCTTTGGAAAGAAGTATTTTACATAAGAGATTTTTAACCCAGAGGAAAACTAACCTATGGATATAAGGTGGAGCTTTCAATCAAAGTAAAAGCCTACAGCTATTGACCATTAACATTAGGGCACATTTTTCTTCTGAGTAATCTGAAATAGATTCAGGAAGCAAATTTGTTTGTTTGGTTTTTTTTTTCTCTTAAGCTGGTTTGGCAAAGTATATATTATTAAAGGTGAAGTTTTTTTCCAAAATTAAAGGATGATATTATGTTACAGTCACTTCTAAACATAACATGCTATATAGTTGTGAGTTATTGTTAAAGATGTTAACATATATAGTGTTTTTCTTGAGATTTCATTAAGATAGATCTAATGTCACACATACAGAGAAGCATCCCAAGAAATAGACTGAGAACATCCTTGCATCTGAGAAGCACGCATGTTTCAAGTTTATGGGCTCTGCTAATAGACATTTTTAGATTTAGACTTCCAGTGGCTGCAACCCCAATGACACTACTCCTACACATGATATGACGACCACTGGGAGCAATATGGGCTACCAATTTCTAACCTGTCTTTAGTGAAAAGGGACATTTCTCACATGGAACTCAAATATATACATTTCACCAGAATGAATCACTGTTAGTTCCAAATACTTGCTCTTTCTTGACCCTAAGATAATGATGGGGAATGGGCCCAAGCTGAGACCTTTGCCCCTTACCCCAAAAAGGATTTGGGTCCCATTTGTCTAAGGGATTCTCCTTGAATTCTCCCACTTGATCAAGGAAGTCTCTGGCCTTCCCTTGTGACTATAATCCTATTAACTGGCCTTTCATTGGCCTAT
>NW_020954720.1:7818158-7824538 GCF_900497805.2 Vombatus ursinus
CCAATCTCCCAATTCTCTGTTACCCTTAACCTAGCCCAGCCCTCCATTGTCTATTACCTCCCAATGACCCCTGGCTACTTCTCATTCTTCACCCTATCTAGACCCCATTCTCAGACCTCCCAGTCACTCCTGATGAGGTTGGAATCTGAGCCCCAGAAAGGAAAACTCTGGCCCCCAGACCACTTCCCACCCTTGGTCCCACCTAGGCTCCATTTCCCACCCTTGGTAATTCTATTA
Organism: Vombatus ursinus; assembly: GCF_900497805.2. Taxonomy (NCBI): domain Eukaryota; kingdom Metazoa; phylum Chordata; class Mammalia; order Diprotodontia; family Vombatidae; genus Vombatus; species Vombatus ursinus. The sequence continues at coordinate 7,818,396 of NW_020954720.1, forward strand.
CCTCATGGACTCTGTACTTTCCCACATGGCCAAATCTCTGGCGGCTATAGTCCCATCAACTGGCCTTTCATTGTGGCTACACCCAATCTCCCCTTCATTGTTTTAACTCCCTATGGCCCCTGGACATTTCCCACACTTAATCCTAGCTAGGCTCCATTGTCCAGGTCCCAGGAGTTCTGTTCACCCCCAGATCTTACTGGCCACTCCCATCCAGATCTCCTTAGGCCCTTCCTCCCATCACCCCGAACTAGTTGGCCACTCCTAGATTCCTCCCACAGTCTTTCTGTATATAAGGTCCATCTTGTCTCCATTAAGATGCTCTGATTCTTAGAATCTAGCCAATAGCCCACAGATGCTCAGATTCCTTAAGAGTCTAGCAAATATGGTGAATCTTCAACAAACCTTGTTTTTAGCTGTAAGAAGGCTTGGGTCAAATTCTTTCAGGCAGGACCCGGGTATTGTGATTTTGGGATTCCAGGACCCCTAACTTCTAGACGGCATCACTCCCATCAAGAACCTTCCTAGATCCCTCCCACAGTCTTTCTGTAAAAAAGGTCCATCTTGTCTCCATTAAGGTGCTCAAATTTTTACAATCTAGCCAATAGCTCAGATTCCTTAAAGAGTCTGGCCAATATGGTGAATCTTTAAAAAACCTTGTCTTTGGCTGAAAGAAGGCTTGGGTCGAATTTATTTGGGCAAGACCCATGTGTTGTGATTTTGAAGTCCCAGCACTCTAAACCTCAATAATTCCAATATTAGGAAAATGGCATCACAGATTTTGAGCTGGAAGGGACCCCTAATGTCCTCAGATCTGATCTCAACCTTTTCCAGGCAAGGAAAATGAAGTCCAGGGAAGCTGTGACTTGTCTAAGGTTAAACAGATAGCTAATAGTAGAATCAGGATTCAAACCCAGGACTTCTATCTTTAAATTCCAAGCTTTTCCCACTATGTCATGCTGCTTCATATCCACATTTTCATTTTTAAATTAGAAAGTTCACAAGCTGGTAAATCTACATCTGTATCTATATCCATATCTCTATTATCTCTATATCTACCTCTCTTTCTCCCTCCCTCTCTCTCTCCCTCCCTTCCTCCCCCTCTTTCCTCACCCTCTTCTCTCTCTCTCTTTATCTCTCTCTCTCAAAATGTGGTTATTAGATCTCAAGTCATGCTGGCCAAGGGCATTTTCACAAAAGAGCAATAATGATGCCCATTCGTCTCTTTTCACTGCCCTCCACCAAGAAGATATCTCTGGCAGATGGCAATAGTAGCTCCTTGAAGAAGCAGTAAAAAACAACTTTAGAAGTAAAGTGAATATCTATTGAGACAGGGTAGAGCAATACCACTAAGGGGAAACCCACGGTCATTACCAAGGGGACTGTGAAAGCCAGAGCCAAGGAATAGCAAGGCACAAATCATTATGAGAGCTAGACCAATGAGAAGTGTTTATCAGTAAAGTGTGATGAAGCCTTTCCAACAAAAGAACTGAAAAGGTGTTGATTAGTCCCTTAGGCATGTTGGCCAAGAGTGGTCTCAACAAAAAGCATTGGCATTCCCTCCATATTTCTGTGACAGCACCAACACCCCATAAGAAGCTATGGCAGTTGCCTTTTCTAGGGACAGGTTGATGGAAAAGCAGGAGTCCATAACTTTGCAAGGACCCTAAAGAAGCAGCATCAAGGTGAGCTCTAGGAACATATAAAGGGAGCTGTCAGAAAAGGAGCTAATAAACAACAAGGCATAGCAAGTTACCACAGGTTAGAGGAATGAGAGATGTTCTAGCCATAATAAGACACCTTCTCATTTTAGGGTGTGAGTACTCTGAGGGAGGGTACCCCACCAGCATGGGAATCTATGAAATATTTGCCCCTTCATGTATGAGGGGCTGCAGCAGGGTGCTATTGCTTCATTTTGTATATTGTTTACTTTGCTAATCTGTCCTAACAAAATGCTTTGCAAATTTGATTTTTGGTTTCTGTCTGGTCTACATATACAGAGCAGAGGGCTAGGTGGATCCCTTTTTTGCATATTTATGATTATCTCAAACATCTCCAACATAGAAACTGGAGAAGCAATAGGTTTCTGAGTTATGTGGGAACAATGCAACCTATGTTCTATTCAAAGCGTAAGTATAAAGAAAGATATTGCATGCTGATATTAAGAGGAAGTGTTCACCATTGTACTTTGTGGTGGCACATACTAATTCTATCTGACTGAGTGCATCATAGAATCACAGGGCTTAAAAGGACTTTATTAATAATTATACTTTACATTGATATTGTGTACTTTCCTCACAACAAGCCCTGAGTCAAATAGTTTGCAAATAGGCAAATTATTATTCAGTCCATTTTACAGACATTCAGAAAGGTTAAAGGCTTTTACCAAGGCCACACAGCTTGTAATTGTCAGAGGAGGAACTGGAATATGTCTCTTGCCTTCAAGTCCAATACTCTTTCTCTTAGATTAAGCTTCCTCCTTTGATATTCCTTCTTTAGAATTTGCTTGTCTTAAGAATGATCACACTTAAAACTATTGTCTATCCAAAAGGATGATAATGGCATCTCTTTTCAAAACCTCTAAGAAATCTTAACTTTTTCAGCAGCCCATGCCAGACGATAAGGAACTCTTCTTCTTGGTCCCCAGGTTGTAGACAAAGCTTGATTTTCCTTGGTTAATGCTCCATGTTCTCTTAGAATGGGGGCTAACATACTGTTACAACTCATTTTCAGTGCCTGTACCTCAGTTGGACTACATGGTATAGGACAACTTTGTGATATTGTCACATTTTATTTGTGTTGACAGGAGAGGGGAGAGTGATTAGAATAAACTGATCTTTAGAGATCAATAAGCTACCAGAAAGGGCTTCAGGAGAGAGTTGTTAAAGCATTACCCATCCTATCTGTACCAGGTCTAAAACTGTATTATAAAGTAGCATTCATACAAACTATTTGGTACTGGTTAAGCAATAGAGTGGTGGGTCAGTGGAATGGGTTAGGTACACAAGACACAGTAGTCAATGACTATAGTAATCTACTGTTTGATAAATTCAAAGACTACAGCTTCTGGGATAAGAACTCACTATGTGACAAAAACTGCTGGGGAAAACTGGAAAATAGTATGGCAGAAAGTAGGCATAGACCAATATCTTTCACCATATACCTAGATAAGGTCAAAATGGGTACAGGATTTAGACATGAAGGGTGATACCATAGGCATACTAGGAAAGCAAGGAATAGTTTACTTGTCAGATCTAGGGAGAAGGGAAGAATTTATGACCAAATAAGAGACAGAAATTATTAAATTTTATGGAATGATGAAATGCAAAATGGATAATTTCAATTACATTAAATTACAGAGTTTTTGCACAAAGTCAATGCAACCAAGATTAGAAGGAAATCAGAAAGTTGGGGAACAGTTTTTAGAGCCAGTGTTTCTGATAAAGGCCTCACTTCTTAGCTACATAGAGAATTGAGTCAAATTTATAAGAATACAAGTCATTACCCAATTGATAAATGGTCAAAGGATATGAACAAGCAGTTTTCAAATGAAGAAATTAAAGCTATCTATAGTCATATGAAAAAAATGCTTGAAATCACTATTGATTAGAGAAATGCAAATTAAAACAACTCCGTGGTACCATCTCATACCTATCAGATTCGCTAATAAGACAGAAAAGGAAAATGATAAATATTGGAGATGTGGGAAAATTGGAGCATAATACATTGTTGGTGGAGTTGTGAACTGATCCAACCATTCTGGAGAGCAATTCGGAACTATGCCCAAAGGGCTACAAAAATGTACATACCCTTTGACCCAGCAATAGCACTTCTCGGTCTATATCCCAAAGAGATAATAAAAAAAGGAAAGGGACCCACATGTAAAAAAAATACATATTCATAGCAGCTTTTTTTGTAGTGACAAAGACTTGGAAATTGAGGAAATGCCCTTCAGTTGAGGAATTGCTGAACAAGTTGTGGTATATGAATGTAATGGAATACTATTGTGCTATAAGAAATGATGAGCAGGCAGATTTTAGAAAAACCTGGAAAGACTTCTATGGACTGATACTGAGTGAAGTGAGCAAACCAGGAAAACATTGTACACAATAACAGCAACATTGTGTGATGACCAACTTTGATAGACTTAGCTTTTCTCAGCAATACAATGATCTAAGACAATTCCAAAAGACTCATGATGGAAAATGCTATCCACATCCAGAGAAAGAACTATGGAGTCTGAATGCAGATGGAAGCATACTATTTTCTCTTTTGTTGTTGTTGTTTTTTCCTTTCTTGTGATTTTTCTCTTTTGTTCTACTTCTTCTTTTACAACATGACTATTGTGAAAATATGTTTGATATGATTATATATGTATAGCCTATATCAGATTGCTTGCCATCTTGGGGAAAGCAGAGGAGAGGAGGGAGAAAAAAATTTGGAACTCAAAATCATATAAAAGTGAATGTTGAAAACTATCTGTACTTGTAATTGGAAAAAACAAAATATTATTAAGTGGGGTAGGGGAGAAATAAAGCATTGCCCATAATACACTAAACTGTCATTCAGGAATCAAACTTCCTTTACTTCCTTCTTTGCTCTAACCCTCTTGAATTGAGTAATATATACCCATTATATCATTGTTGATGTCTGACACATGAATGTACCTGGCAGATTGTCTAGAGGACTGTCCACAGAGTCAGGACAACCTCGATTCAAGTCTGGCCTCTGACCCCAAATTATTGAGTAATCCTGGGCAAGGCACTTAACACCTAGACAATTCTCAATTACTACAAGTTACAGACAAGTCACAACCCTGCTCTGATAATAGGAGTTCCCTCACTGAGAACTCCTTCGATCAAAGAAACCATAGATCTGGACCAAAAAATTAGAAAAGAAAATGGCAGGGGATATGATACAACAGAATTGTCTGCTTTTCCTTCTAAGCAATGTTCAAGGAATGAAAAACACATGCAAAGCAGAAAATTTTGTTGTGGACCATATTTAAAAGGATATCTTTGTCCTTATAGCCTACATAGAAATGCATTTCTGAAGTAAACTTCTTTGTAGATTGTAAATTTTCAAAAGATTACCAAGAACAGATCAAAAAATTCTGGACTACCTTCAAAGCTTCTTGATAAGTGCATCCAACTAGCCCCTTCTTATTGACTAAAGCTCACTGGCTCCGCAAGTTATACCACCCCCGAAAAGAAGTTTAACCAATGAAAAGAAAGGGTTTATTTAATGCATTTTTTCCCATTTGTTAGAATTTTTACATTAATGTCAACACAGTTGGAGGACTTTTTTTTTTCCCCTGAGTTTCAGTATAAGCCTGATTCCATATGTGCAATGGGAATCATTTTCAGTCAAATGCTCCTCTTTAAAGTTCCTTTGAACCTAATGCTTGCATGACAGATTCATTCCAAACATTACATATGTGGCATAGATCTTTCAAAAATAAATCTAATAATTTGTAGAGGAAGAGTTAGGACAAACAATTCATGCCTTCTCTCCTTTCTGTCTAGTACACTTTGCCTTTAAATGTAAGTAAGAAGCTATCGTACCAGTTGAAATTGGGGATCCTAAGAACCACCTCTACTTCTTTTGCCTGGGAAGGAAAGTCACTTCCTTGGCTTCCTTCTCTGCGAGACAACTGGCTCACTTTTTCTGGGGAAAAAAATTTCCTTAAAGACTCATAGAATGGTGTGCCACAAAAGGAAGAAACCTGAAGAAATGTTGAAAAAAAATAGGAAAACTTGTAGGAAAGTGAAAATAGCTAAACTATTTTATATTTCAAAACAATGAAGAGGTGAAGGGAAACCTAGTGGATTATCTGACAGGAGAGATTGGTATATCTCACACCCAGTCAAGAGCACATCTATTGGACATGGGGGAAAGACTGGTCTCAAATGAAGGAACGCAGGGTTGGAGTAGGAAGCATAGGTGGAACTTCCTGCCTCCTTTCCTTTGTTTGGCTCTTTCTGCTGTATATTTATCAATCCCATCTATTAGAGGCACAACTCTAACAACAGAACCCTCTTAGATCAAGTTCAGTATTTGGATGAAATGAGGTACTTGAACATTTAAAAAGTCATTGAACATTTTTAAAAGGTTTACTTTGCTCTAACAGCAAGAATCTGCAACAA
>NW_020954720.1:7824579-7824684 GCF_900497805.2 Vombatus ursinus
GGATACAGTGGTACTTAGCTCTCTGTGAATGATCTCCTCTAATCCGCATTTGGAGACTTGTCTTGCTAGTAGGTCATCAAAGTATGGCAACCAGCATGGTCTTAA
>NW_020954720.1:7824726-7828556 GCF_900497805.2 Vombatus ursinus
ACACCCTCTATGTCTGAGAGGCATGTGCTCTGTGCATCTGGTGACCAGAAAGCTACACCAGGAAAGATGAAGCTCATCAGTTCTTGGAAGCAGCTTTGTCCCATCACACCATCCTCCACAAGTAATTGTTAGGTGACGTGAATACAAAACATTGTCCAACTGGAGATTGACTCCTTCTATTGGGATCTGGCTACTTCTACCGCTATCACTCAAAGAATTAAAGAGCATCCTCATCTTTAAGCATCAATCTTGGAAATACAGATCTGCTGTGTAGATTTGTTCTCTTCCTCTTCTCTGAAGTAAATCATACCCTTAGTCATATACATATGCACATCCACCCAGAAATATATTTGGAGCTGTGATTTCATGGGAGTAAGAAATTCCAGTTGAGTAAACTACTCTTACCAATGCAGATCAGTAACTATTCTTCAACTTAAAGTCTTAGAGAATTGAACGGGGATACCAAGGGATTAAATGTTTTCCTCAAGGTCACATAGTCAGCATGTGTCAGAGATGAAACTTGAATCCAGGTCTTCCTGACCTGAGACCAACTTTTTATCTGTACCATACTGTCCCTCAAAGATTATATATAAAGCTTTTACACAGACAAAATTAATGTATTCAGAATAAGAAGGAAAGCAGTGGAATGGAAAAAATCTTTGCATCAAATTTTTCTGATTAGTATTTGGTTATATATATATATTCATACACATATACATATACATATATATCCTATATATACAAAACCTATATAATCTAAACCTAATTCATATGTATGTGTATTTTTTATAACCAAAAGCCATTCCCTAATAGATAAATGTATGAACAAAGTATCTCAAAAAGAATACTTCAAATCACTGATAATAAGAGAAACACACATGAAAACAATCCTGAGGTTTTTACCTCATGCCCAGCAAATTGAAAAAGATGACAAAAGATGGTAATAGTCAGTGTTGGAGGGGCTATAGGAAGACAGGTACTCAGTTGCATTATTGGTGAAGTTGTGAACTATTAAAACTATTTTTGAAAAACAATTTTGAATTATGCAAATAAAGTGACTAAAATGCTCATGCCCTTCGACCCAAAGATTTCATTAATGGATTCATAGCAAAAGGAGGACGTTCATAAAAAGGAAATTTCCACACACATCAAAATATTTATAGCAGCACTTCTTGTGATAGCATGGGGAACGGCTGAAAAATTGTAGTATGTAGATAGAATGAAATACTGCTGTTCTGTAGGAAATGATGAATAAATTCAAAGAAATGTGGAAGGATCTATATTAACTGATGCAGACTGAAGTAAGCAGGGCCAGGTAAACAATATACACAAGAACTACAATATAAGTGGGTAGAACACACACACACACATACACACATACACATACACCCCAAGTGAATGTTGAAAAATTATGAAGAACAAACTTATCCAAAGAGGAGATATGGACAGATACTTCCCCCCATACCAATTTGCAAAGGTAGAAGGGCCACAAGTAGGAGGGCCTTTGCATATTGTACTGATTTTCAGACTTTTTTTGATGTATTAATCAATTATACTGATTTCTTTTTTTTTTTTTAAAGAAATGGTATTTGTTACATGGGATTCTCTGGGAGAAAAAGGGGGATGGATACTGAGGGAAGCCATGGTAATGTAAAACAGAAAGTATCTATAAGAACTAATTAAAAAAAAAGCAACTGTGCAAATCAGGAAATTATAGGCACCCAACATGTTTACAGAATCCAGATTTGCCAGCCTAATTCACAGTTTGATTTCTCTTCTTAGCTCCATGCTAGATCCAGTTTAAATAGGCTCTCAAGAGACAATTATTAAATGTTCAGTGTCAAATGTTGGAAATCAGAGCTTGATTTATTGTTTTATTCACTTTCTAGATTCAAGAAAGTGATGAAGAAAATATTAATAATGCAAATTAGACTTGAATATGATATGCATTTTTTTTTTGTTGTTTAATTGTTTGTTTTCCCTCCTGGTCTTTTTGGAAACTCTTTTCTCTCCTATTTGAATGGATGCAGTTCCTGGATTCCGACTCCAACTGATCTTCCAAATAGCAGCCCAAAACCAACATGATTGATTTACTCCTCCCCCTCCCTTCTTAAAACAAAATTTTAGCCTCCTAGCATTTGTTTCTCAACATCCACCCACAGTCACCATCTTTAAATTGCTTTCTCATTTCTTCTTCTGATGAACTAAATCCTCTGTATTTAATTTAGATTCTATTCCTGTTTTATTCTATTCCTAGTCAACTTCTTTATTTGATCATCATTTTTGTTCCCTAGCTAATTGGCCTCAAGTTACCTCCTTTGTAATGGTTCTGTCCCCTCTCAGTTTTTGTCCTTTCACAAAATTAACATTCCCCAGATATATGCATTGCATGTTAGCAAAAATGATTTTGGTCTTTGTTGCTAACCTGGTATAAAAGTATCATAAGTATATAATTGGAAAGGAAGCACTTCTCTGCATTAGGATTAAGTATCTAGAAGTAATAGGAATAATAATGGTTGTTGTTGTTCAGTCATATCTGACTCTTTATGACACCATTTGTTTTTTGGGGGTTTTTTTTTTGGCGACGATACTGGAGTGGTTTGACATTTCCTTCTCCAGATCATTTTACAGATAAGGAAACTGAGGTAAACAGGGTTAAGTGACTTGCGCAGGGTCACAGCTAGCAAGTGTCTGAGGTCAGATTTGAATTTAGAAAGATGAATCTTTCTGACTTCAAGCCCCACCCTCTATCCAATGTGCCACCTAGCTGCCCAACAATTATGCTAATAGTATCCTATTAGCATTATTATTCCTACCATTTCCCAATATCTACCTTCTCTGTCTCAGTCAAATCAGTTTCTTTATTGTCTCCTACAAGAGTCATGTCTTTGCTTTTACTATTTCTTTGGCTTGGAATGGCCTTTCCTTATTACCCTTCACCCACAAAAAAAGTAGATAGGTCAGGAAATATTTACTTGAATTAAATAATTTTTAATAAACTATTGAGTGATTCCAAAGTAAAACTTTAGGAAAACTAAAACTAAAATGAAGATATGTCTTTTTCTTTCACCATCTTGCCTTTTCCACAGCCTGATAATACACAATAACTGTTGGGAGGAAATCATGGAGCATACATCTAATATCAAGGTTTATCAGAACTAGCTACTAATTTTCTTGACTGTACTAGGAAAATAAGTTGAAGCCCAGGCTTTGGAGGGGGTCTGTTCATAGTATAAGGCTTATCAACAGTATATTAAAATTTTCTCATATGCTCTTTTTGGCACACACTGTGCACTTATGCCTTCAGTTTGGACAATATTGATTTTAATTTGGTTCATTTTGGGCTGAGGCTCTGTTAAAGTGCTCTATGGTTTCCTAGGTGTGGTTCTGTTATCCCACCTGGAAGTCTTAGTGTTTTAGTATTACTTAATGGAGGGTATTTACCTGTGCTTCGTTTACTCAAAGCCCTTTAATAATGTAAAGCCCAGAAAATAAGTTCATTACACAAAAAGTCACTAAACTGGGCATACTCTTTGACCCAGTGATACTACTCTTAGGCATTTGACCATAAGAGGTCAAAGACAAAGGCATAAAACTCATACATGCAAAAAATATTTGCAGCACAGCAAAGGAATCAAAGTAACTGGCTGAACAAATTATAGAATATGAATATAATGGGATATGATTGTATCATAAAAAGAATTCACATAAATTGGAAATACTTTTATGAACTGCGATGTAAATGGAACCAGGAGAAACAATTTATAGGATGAACATCATAATATAAAGGCAAACAACTTTGAAGGAATTTGGAATTCTGAGCAATGCAG
>NW_020954720.1:7828744-7841593 GCF_900497805.2 Vombatus ursinus
CTCTCACTCCCAGGGAGGTTCCTATCCGCTCAGGCGTCTAGGGCCGACCGCCCCTAACATGCAGTGACCAATTAAAAATCATCAACAAAACCTTAAAATACATAGAAGAAAACAAAAAAGAAATTCAAAAAGGAACACAAACAGAGCGATTTTTTATTGACTTGTTACATTTTACATATGCTTTAAAAAAACATCACACAACAGAAGTTCATGATTGTGAGTACAGTCCTTTTCTTCTTTGTGTATTGAAATGTTTTGTTGATTGTATTCATAATAAAAAGAAAAAAAATTAATCACTAGTTTATTCAAAAGAAGAATTCTCTTGGAAATTTATTGGAAATAATAAGAAAAATTTATTGGAAATTATATTAAGCAAGGTAAGATACAACCCATATGTAAACCTACATCAAAACAGCTTGCTCATTTAGTTGTTCTTTAGGTCAATGTAAAAAGTTACAGTGTAGGGGCAGCTAGATTGCGCAGTGGGTAGAGCAGCAGCCCTGAAGTCAGGAGGACCTGAGTTCAAATGTGACCTTAGACCAAACACTTGACACGTACTAGCTGTGTGACCCTGGGCAAGTCTCTTAATCCCAATTACCTTAAAAAAAAAAAAGCTACAGTGTAGATAGGGCCTCAGCAGTTAATCTACCCTATGTTTCTTTGAGAGAATGGCTATATTGGAGGGGCAGCCATGTTTGAGAAGAATTTTTGACTTAGACCCTATATTGTGTATATATATGTGTGTATACATATGTATATGTTTTATATATATATGTATGTATACATACACATATATATAGTTCATTACACACAAAAGTAGAATTTTTAAAAAATTATAACATGGAAGGAGAGAGCATGATATGAGGCATAGCTACTCAGAGTCACGGATTGAAATACCATCATAGATTGAATATTATTGTTAGCCTGAATATCTTTTAGTCTGGAATCTCTTGACTGGTCTTTGGACTTTTCTTGAAACAAACCTTTCTTAAAAGCTAAGTACAAACATAGATATATGCCTCATAATAGGCTGCTTTATAGGATATGCTAATATTATTGCTAATTACTTATTTTTACAAGAACTCATTACTAGTTTAAATGTTAACCTTCGTAAGACTGGTGCTGCATATGTAGAATATAAATAGAGATTTCCTATTACACTCAGTCCTCAGGTAGTTTATCCCCTACCCCTCCAAATCTCTCCCCCCACCAAGTTCAAGTTCTGAAGAGAAGAATCTGACTGTGAACTAAAAATGTGCACTATTCTTTCTAAAATGCTATTTAACTGGGGTATCCTGCCAAGCACCTTCCAAGTACAATGATCTCACTTGTTTTGTTTTCATATGGATTGTTCATATACACACAAAAGCAGAATCCACAAACAGCAGGCCAGCTCTCAGTCCAGAAGCACTTGCGTATGGCAGTACATGGGGATCTGAAAATAACACCATAAATTCTACCCACTACACTTAATTAAAAATTATGAATGAGGTTTTGTGCGAAGGCTGGATCACACGGTCTTAATGGGAGGTTTTCTTAGCTCTTAAATAAGGACAATTTCTGCACGGCTTTAGGATTTTGATTTAAAAAGTAATTATTTCATCACACTGGTATAGAGCGCCTAGCTAGTTACCATAAAGCCATCGGGTTTCAAATCCGGGAGTAATTTCCTCCTGCTTGACTCAGTCTCTTCACCATTCCTGTAGGTTTCCTTCTTCATATTCCCGTGTGAGTGGAACATAGTAAGAGCTCCATAGTAAGAGCTGATCCCTGCCTCCACAAAAATCTCCCCCTACCCCAATATGCATTTGACGTCTGAAGTGATTATATAGGAATTAGGAGCCTCTTTTACCTACACTTAAGGAAATAGAAACATAAACTATATAATCTGAGTGTAAGAGATTATTTAAAATTAACTCCATCCAGGGCAACAAAGCAAAGAGAAAAAATGAACCTCTTGTGGTCAACCCCCAAAAATGAACCAGGCCCATATAAGCACAGAGCCTTCTTATGAGACTCCATGTTACATTTGTAAATACAAAGTCTATAGTAAATAAACAAACAAAAAAAAAAAAAAAGAAAAATCCTGGATTTGGACTGGAGGTCCAGTGTCTAAATATTGGCCTGATGACCTTGGACAAATCATTTAATCTCTATAGGCCTCAGTTTCCTCAACTATAGAATGAGAAGATTGTACTAGATAACTTCAAAAGTCTGTTTTAGTTCTATGATCTTTTGGCCCTATGATAGCTTATAGAAAGAAATTTCAAGATGCTGAGAATGCTCCTAACTAGGTGGGGAATAGGGGGAGTCTAGAAAGACTTCTCGTCGAATGTGACCTTGAGCCTTTCTTTGAAGGAATCTGGTGATTCTAAATGGGGAGGGGAGAAGGAACTGACAATCAGATAAGGCAGGTGGGTGTTGGAGTCTGCTCATACTGTCTCAAGAGTCTGTTGTTAAATTTTCAGTGCGAGCATTTTCATGTCAGAAATCAGCAAACACTACAAATCAAGGTTTCATTGATTGTTTTGCTGATTGTCTAAGCTTAAAAAAAGTGATGGAGAAAAAAAAGAAAGTGATGGAGAAAAATATTAATAATAAAGATTAAATGTAAAAGAGTGTCCTGTGGTAGGTTTTTATTTTATCCAGAGATATGATTATTAAACACTTACCAGCACAGAACTGCATATGCACTTGTGAACAGCCACAGAGGTGTTTTAGACATATCAATTTGGCAGCTGTTTGGAGGATGAACAGGAGAAGGGAGAAACATGAGTTAGGAAGACCAATTCATGGGCTATTTTAATTGGCAAGAGGGGATTAGGGCCTGAACCAGAGTAGAAGTGGTAGGAATAGGAAGAAGGTGATTAGAGACATGCTTACGACAAAATCAATGTTCATGTGATTCTCAGCAACAAGCCTTTAATTTAGTACCTTGTGACATTTTCTTGTGCTGGATAATGATGAGCACTAACCCACTGAAAAGAGGTATGGATCCCAAGGAAGAGTCCTTGCTTCAATGAGAAAGGATATTAAAAGTCTGTATAGAGCCAGCTAGAGCCATATCTCTCAGCTTGATTCTCTTCTTCTGTGTATATATGCATTGCTTCCATTAACTTCAACTGATGTTTTTCCCCATGCAAGAATGAGAAATTCAAGCAGTCAGTGGAGTTAATGAGATACGAGTGCCCTTGAATATTATGGTAAGATAGTCATATTTCCACTCAATAGGAAATGTCTTTGTATATGTGTTTTCAATATGATAGCCTTCACTCTTGAAACAGTCAGCAGTAAAGCTTTATTCAAACTGGTTAAGAAATATTATGAATGGGTATATAGAGAACATTTACACTTTATAGGCAGGCAATCTTTGACATATGTCCACTTGACTGAAAATAATTTATGCAATAAAACATAAGCATATACAGTAAAACATATAACACTACACTTGAAAAAAGAAAAGCAAATAGTCATCCTAGAATAGCCATTGTTTTGAGATCTTATTTTGTACCCCATTGCTACTTGGGATTTCCTTTCCCCTACCCCCAAACTTCATGTGCTCTTTAGCAAGCTCCAAGGTTCAATCCAAGTGTGCATGTTTATGGAAATGGTGTTATCTGAGCTGTAGGACAGGGGTGCTCAAGAAGAAGGGGGAGAGTGCAAGGAAAGATTTTTAACTGATGGCTGATCCTAACTGCTCTCCCACTTTTAATCCTAGCACCACACCTGGAATCAGGAAGATTCATCTTCCTTAATTCAAATCTGGCCTCAGACACTTAGTAACTGTGTGATCCTGGGTAAGTCACTTAACTCTGTTCGCCTCAGTTTCCCTATCTGTAAAATGAGCTGGAGAAGGAAATGGCAAACCACTCCATTATTTTTGGGAAGAGCACCCCAAATGGGGTCACGAAGAGTCAGATATGACTGAAAAACAACTGAACAACAACAAATTCTCCTCTAGTAGCACCCTCAGCTTCCAACTGACTTCCACAAACCTGGTCCTCTCTATGCTTTCCTACCCACCTTTCCTGCTCTTCATCACAAATCCCCAGTACTGCTCAGCTCCTATGGCAGAATGCCACAAGATGTTCTAAATCTAATCTGATTTTCCTCTAAAATACAAGAAATCAAACTTTAGCCTTTCCATCAGCATTGACATACAACTTTCCCCATAGGGTCTACCAATACAAACAAAATCAAAACAGGTTAATAACAATTATTGTTGGCAGAAGACTAGGGAAATTTAGACATGGACCTAGTGGAATTTGTAGTTTTATGATATCACTACATCCATTGGCCTAGGTTGTCCAGTCACTCCACTCCAAACCACCTCTCCTATTTCCCCACATATGCATATTCATGCTCCTTTCCTTAGAAGTTCAGGATTTAAATGCACTATTCAGCATAGAATATGTTTTACAGACTCTCATGACTGTTTTTTTGTTTATTTATTTATTTTTGCTTTTGGAGAGGCAATTGGAGTTAAGTGACTCGCCCAGTATCACACAGCAGTTAAGTGTCAAGTGTCTGAGGCCGGATTTGAACTCAGGTCCTTGTGACTCCAGGGCTGGTGCTCTATCCACTGCAACACCTAGCTGCCCCTAGACTCTCATTACTATTGCTATGCAATATGGGAGAAGGTACTACCAGGAAGGATTTCCATGTCAAGTCCTTGGTAACTGACAACTTACATCCTTTGCAGTCACTTGCACCCCCTACCAACCTGTGAGAGCACAACTACATCATCTCACTCTCTCAAACCAATGCAATCCCAAACATATTCTTACTATGGACACATAAAGGTGTCTCCTACACCTCCGTTATCTCATCACACCACTCTCATTTAAATTGATGATTCTCCTCATTAGGATGCTGAAATTGTCAGCTTGGTCTCCCCGACCATGTAAAGGCATATGCCAGCCCTGAGCCTACTTCCCACTTCTCCTAAAGAACTTCTCTCCCCTGGTGTCAGACACTTGTTTCTTGTATTTGAAGTCAGAGGATCTAGTTCAAATTCAAATTGTGCTGCTTTTTAGTTATGTGACCAGAGGTAAATCACTTTCCTTCTCTAGATTTCCATTTCTTTATCTATAAAATTAGGCTCATAGATAATCCCTAATTCCAGCTCCAAATCTATTATTTATACAGCTGTCCTTAAAGTGACAGCAGGGAGAGATATTAGGGAATATTTATGTCAGTCTTTTCCCCTCTCAACAATACAAGATTCTAACTGGATAAACAAACAAACAAACAAACAAACCAATGAATTTTATATATATATATATATATATATGATGAATAGTGACTAGCATTCAAAACAAAGACGACCATTTAGGAAAATGGTGAACTTTGGATGACTTTGGATCTTAGCTATATTTCTATTCAAGTCTATTAATTTTTTAAAAATTAATTGTTATCTTATCCTCACTAGTACCTGTCAGTCAATAATGGTGCACTTGAATTATATGAGCACTTAGGTAAATGACTTAAGCTCCAGTGGTGTTTTTATATAACACTTATAATCAAAGAATAAAATCACACTCAAGCTAACAAATGATCATCTTTGACTTTGTAAACTTTACAATATTAAGTGTGCACAGGACCTTGAATCATGGATTTGCTTATTATTCTTAACTGTTTAGAACTCTAGCTTTTTATACTATAATAACTAACCCAATCCAGGAAAAAAAGTGAGGGAAATATGAGGAAGAACAGTATTTTCATTAGAAAGATCCCTTTCCTAAGAGTAAGGCATTGATGGCTTGAATCTCTAGGGTAAAGGCAGAGAACATCACCACTATAGTATGTGAAATACTTTCTATTCTTGTTGCTTCTTTTAGAAATCTGTAAAGACTGTACATGAAATAGATGAAGTTGTTCTGGGAATCAGATCTACCATTCAACGATGTAAAGGACAGATTTTAATAATCTAAGACGTTAGCCATACATCCTAATGACTTGTACTGCTCTCCTCCAGACTTACCTGAATACTGATGAAAGGATCTGTGATAGTATCTGCAAGGTACTCCCTATTGTGTGGGGTGAGAGTCATGGAATACCACAGTTGATGAAAAATTGATGTTGAGGATTATTTAAAGGGCAATACAATATGCAGTGGGCATGAACAGGCAAAAAAAAGGTAATTGCGTAGGAGAAGCTACATAAAAGAGATCCTTATAAAGAAGTATATGTATGGAAAAGATGAGCCAAAAGATAACAGATATACAATCCATACATTCTATTAGCATCAATGCAATGTCAAGAGAGATTTAAAAAATGGCCCACAAAAGTTGGGTAGATGCCCTGTGGATTTGTGGAAACACAAGGATATGAGTTGTACCGTATCTGTAGGCATGAATAGGTTGTGATTTGCATAGTTGGAAAGTACACTTGTAAGTGAAATCCTTAGTGCAGCAAAATGACAAGATAAGTATTTCCCATATTGACTTAGATGGGGTACCCTCTCCATTCAGCCTTCAAGAATGGCTCTGGCTGGTTAAACTCAGCAGCTAGTTGCCAAACTTTAAGGCTGGAGCCCTTCCAGCCTCAGTTAGACTGGTGCTTGGATGACAAAACTCCCAGGCCCACTCACAGTCAGGATTTTTTCAACTAGGTATGATCTATCATAATTTGACCTTTACTGAGCTAGCCTTCAAGAATCAAGGTCATCACCTCTGGGACCTGAGGAGGTATCATAAAAGAACTTTAGCAGACAGCACCACCTCACTTACTTTCACAACTTGAGTAAAGACTTCATTTAGAATATTATATAATATTTATTAATAAAAAACAAATTTTTGTCTCGTGAATGAAGGCACCAACTAAAAGCAGAAACTTTGAATGTGATTGAATTAGCAGCACACAAAGGACTGACATAATTCAGAATGACAGAATTTAAACACAACTATTTCACATTTATGAAAGATGCATTATTTATATTATGGCATATATTTATATTAATGGCATACATTATCTTGTTGTTAATATAATAAGGATAGTTGATCTCAATGCTGAACACTGCTTATGGGACTTCTCTTATAAAAGTTTGTGTTTTGGTTTAATAGGGCTGCCCCGGAACTCTAAAAGAGGTGAATGCCTCTGAAAAGGCAGATGAAGGATGATTAGTCAGTATTGTAGAGAAAGATTTTCTTTTGGTTAATCTAAATTCAGCTTACTCTTAGCATTAAAGTTAATATTTCAATTTGTATTGACCTCGGATTAAAAACTGAGAGAAGATAATTGTAACAATTGTTTCACTCAACATCAAGAAAATAATCAAAGTTTATGAAAAGAGGGACACAGATTGGGGCGTGTGGATGGGGAAGGGTTCCAGGTTCTTCAAAGATACTCATTCTAATTTTTTCTCCTTCTCCTTCCCCCTCCAATTACAGGCCTTGGTCACAATGGGGAAAGGGGAGCAAGAAATTAAAGAAAGTGCATAAAGGACAATCAATTCAATTAAAAAGGTTTAATAAGCACTGAGTATATGTCCAGTGTTAGGTTTGGGGTACAAGGTGAATCAAATAGGATAGTGTATTTAAGTCAATTTCAAAATGTGAACAATTATTAATATTATCTTTAAAGAAATTACATATAGCAGGGGAGGAGGGATACCACAGGTGCACAGGTAAATAAATATGAAGTAAATTCAGGAGGGGGAAAGTAGTAATAACTTGGAGAGACTAGGAAAGACTTCCTTTAGGAGGTAGTGCCTAAGCTGAGACTCCAAAGGAGCTAAGGAATCTGAGAGAGAAGGGGTGGGGGATAGGATGTGCATTCCAGATATGGGACAGCCTGTACAAAAGGCACAAGAGATAGCATTCTGAATTTGTGTAGACAGTGAGTAAGAGAGTTTGATCGGAATGTAAAGTACATTAACGGGAGTAATATCAGGTGACTGGAAAGGTAGATGGATACCAGATTGTGAAGAACTTCAGATTTCTTCCTTCCTTCCTCCCAGCCTTCTTCTTTCTTTCCTTCCTTCCCTCTTTCCCTTCTTCCTTCCTTCCTTCTTTCCTTCCTTCCTTCTTTCCTTTTTTTGGTCTTTCTTTCCTTCTAATAAAACCTCAAATAGTGCTCTTCCCTGACACATACACAGCAACCCCCAGGGATATTTAATGGAGGGATGCTTCTCCCCTACTATAGAGCAGACTCAGATATCCTCTGCCTGCTCCTTGTCTTCCATGAGGATACTTTTAATTGAGTAGTGAGCCCAAACTCCCTGGATATACTAAAGCTGCAATCCCTGACCCTTAGGGTCACTCCTTTCTGCTGCCTGGAAGTAGATAGATAACTCTCCAAACTCAGGAGGAACATGGCGTAGGGAGATCTCCGATATTAGTTGGCATCTTTATCCCCTTCTTGAACATCCAAGCCGCACTGGGTTTGGGCTTCTAGGGCAATTGTGCAGCAATAACAACAAATCAGAAAAGAGGAAGAATCACCCCAAAAAGAGAAACCACTGGAAAGGAAAGAGCCCCCTTGGCATTGATTGATTAGGGTATACTCAGAGGGGGTAAAATGTGAAATAGCTAATGAGAATCCCTATTGTCAATTTCCCGATGAGCCTTGGAAACTAGCCTTTCAACTGGTTGTACTTGTAGGATTGTAGGATCAGAGATTGAGAACTGGAAGGGACCTTTGAGGCCATCAAGCACAGCACTAGTTTCCCTATTAAGGAGACAGGCAAACTCAGAGCAACGATCCCAAGTTAGAAACTGGCCAAGGTTTCTGGCCCTGCTGATCCAGCCTAGCAGTTCTTGGCTATCTGATATACTAGATATGAAACAGTCCTGGTAATTGGAATCTGGAATTTGAAGGCAGAGAAAGGGTCAACAAGCTAAAGTGTATCTCCAAATGGTCAAATATATGTCTTCAACTAAGAGACTAGCCCCAGCTAGAGGCTCCAGTCATGATGGGAAGATAAGGATGCACAGAGAAGATGTCAGATTACTAAATATTCATCTGTTTTTAATCTGATGATGCTCCAGCTTGTCTAGTTCCTGTAAGGCAACCAGTTCACTCCTATTGCAAGTGCTTAACTGGTAGATAAACTCTTCATGGGATTTTATTTATTTTAAGGCAATGAGATGAGAAACCAATTATTCTTTCTCCTTACCACCTGGTATGATTATTGCCTTAGCAGCAGAAAATAGTGATTCATGAAAAAAATAAAAAACACCGCAGAAGCAATCTTTTTCCTCAAAATTCTCCAAATATTTACAATGCCTCTTCACTTTGCCTAGAAAGACATAAACGATTTCTTTTTAACTTAATCTTGAGTATGAGCCCTATAAGGGTTATTTCCTATGGAAGCTGAGTAGAGCTCCAGATCGTGAGTCAGGAAGGCCTGAGTTAAAATCTGACCTCAGACACTTCTTAATTGGAAAGTCACTCAACCTCTGGTTGTCTCAATTTCTTCTTTTGGAAAATGGGAAGAATAATAGCATCTATCTCCCAGGGTTATTGTAAGCTGGTATAAAATGAGATCATATTTGTAAAGTGCTTTGTGAACCTTAAGGGGCTGGCTTTAAGGTTTAAGTACCGGCTTGTATTATGAAGATGGAAGAAGGAAGGAGGGAGGGGAAGGAGGAAGAAAGGAAAGGAGAGAGGGAAGAAGAAAGAAAAAAAGGAAAAAACAGAAGGAAAGAAAAGGAAGGAGAGAAGAAAAGGAAAGAAAAGGAAGGAAGAAAGGAAGGAAAGGAAAAGGAAGGAAATATACAGACATATATGTTGGAACAGTATTCATTAAGATATCACTGAAATCCCTGAATTATTTGTCCCTCATAAGAATTTTCACATGGAGCCAAAGTGTTTTAGGGTGCAAAAGGTCAGACTTAAAGAGTTGTAAGTTTTTTTTTCCAAATCTAAAAGTCTATAGTTTTAGAACTCTTAAGTAACATTTTTAAATCAGAAATTGCAACTCTTCACCATCACCTCCTTCTCTTCATTCCTCCTTCCTTCCCCTTCACCTCCCCCGAACCCCAGGATATCCACACTTCTCTATTGCCTCTCACCGATGCTAAATTAACTTCACTTTCCTCTAAATTCTGTAAACTGTTTTTCTTACTAGGATTTCACCTTGGCTGTCATATTGCTTACATTGTTTTGCATGTTTACTCCTACATAGTATTTATTATATTAAAGTAACCTGATTCTTTCTACTTGAGCTGCCTGGAGGATAGAGGCTTGTTTGCATCTAATCTGGCAAAGAGTGAAGAATTCTCCTGTGCTCTGCACAGTACACAGATACTAATACCAAAACGTATTAAGAACAATTCAACACGTTTTCCAGAATCAAATAAGGTGTCATTGTACAAAGTAGAATAAACAAATAGGATTAAAGGCAGAATGCATCAACTGAAAATAATGGTAGCTGAGTCTGACAATTCCAAAAAGGAAATTATGCTTTCTTTAGAACTTCAGCCAGCTGTAACTATTCAGCACAGTGCAAAGAGCAACTGTGTCTGTACTCATCTGCCACATTTGGCACTCATAGGCATGTTACCCGCATTCAGTATTGGTCATTGTATTTATTCTGAATTCAGTTGCCTTTTTTGCATTTTAAAAAATTTAAATTATTGTAGTAATTGTGCAGATTGTTCTCCTGGTCCTCCTTATTTCTCTTTTCATTGATACATACTAGTCTTCCCATGTTTTTCTGAATTCCTCCTATTCATCATTTATATACTACAATTTGTCTAACTGTAGTCTAATCAATGGGTGCTCTCATTCTTTCCATCTTTTTTGCTACCTAAAAAAAGTTCTCCCATGAAATTTTTGGTAGCAAAAAGCTAGAAAGAATGTATCTATTGATTAGAGAACAGTTGAACAAATGGCTTTTGTTTTTGCCTTTGACTTTTTTGTAACACAAGCCTAGTAGTGAATGTAATTTCTTCTGCATAATCCAAATTGTTTTCTGGTATAATCAGACCAATTCTAATCTCCATCAATGATATATTAATGTCCCTTGGAATTCACCCTGATAAGTCTGGGGTTCCAGATTCAGTTCAAAACAAGGATTCTCAGCTTATAATAGTGCTGTTTATACCTTTACTAAGAATCCTCAAAGGATGCAAGAATCAAAGATGCATTACACGAAATCAGACATGAACCCTCTTTCCCATTTCTTCACAAAGCTTGTCCAGGGTCCTGAAAACAGCACCATGTGCAAATGGTGAGGATCTTAAGGTCAGAAGATCAGTAGTTCCCTCCTCTCCCTCAACTGCTTTTATTATACAAATGCTAGATGCTCTGTCAAGGGGCAGGGAAGGCTGGTGACTCAGGATTACTTTTGTAATTATGTACAAAGTAAATACTAAACACTACTTACATTAACTTGGCATATATTTTATATTGACTTATCCAGGGTTGGGGAACCTGTGGCGTTGAAGCCACATGTGGCCCTCTAGATCCTCAGGTATGGCCCTTTGACTATTTGGATTCAGTCAAAGGGCTGCACTTCAGGACCTAGAGGTCCTGGGTCATCCCTGGACTTATCTAAGGACATATGATTTTCTCCCCCACATAAAATGTGAGATTTTTGAGGGCAAGGACTTTGCTTTCATCTTTGTACATCTTTGTATCCCCAGTGCTTTTCAGCAATACTGTCAGATACTTTCAATGAGGAATAACACATCATCAAGGCCAGCTGCTGCACTGATGGTAAATTATTTAACTGGAAAAGGCTACAAACCAAGACGACAGTGGAGGGAGAGTTGGTGCATGGTTTTTTGTTCATAGATGATTGTACACTCAATGAAGTGTCTGAAGCTGAAATACAACAAAGTATGGATCAGTTCTCTGCTCTTGTGATAATTTTGGTTTAACAATTAACATGAAGAAAGCACAGGTACTCCATCAGCCAGCACCACATACGTGGAACCTTTAGTTATAGCAAATAGAGAAGTTTTGAATGTTGTGGATAAATTCATGTACCTTGGCAGCATACTTTCCATGAATGCACACACTGATAAACAGGTTGACGCATGCATTGCCAGAGCTAGCTCAGTGTTTGGGAGTCTTCAAAGGAAAGTGTGGGAGAAAAGAGATATTAGATTGGCTACTGAACTGAAGGTATACAGAGCCATTTTGCTGATTTCGTTATTGTATGCCTGTGAAACCTGGACATTATACCAGCAGCATGCCAGGAAATTGAATTGCTTCCATTCGAATTGTCTTAGGAATATTCTGAAGATCACCTGGCTGGATAAGATACCAGACACTGGGGTCCTGAGGAACTAAACTGCCAAAGATTCAAACTCTACTGCAGAGAGTGCAACTCTGGTGGGCTAGCCATGTTGTTTGAAAGCCAAATATACACTTGCCTAAAAGACTATTTTATGGAGAACTCACACAAGGCAAGTGCTCACGTGGTGGTCAGAAGAAGCAATACAAGGACACTCTCAAGGTCTCTCTGAAGAATTTTGGAATTGATTACATGACATGGGAGACACTGGCACAGGACTGCCCAGCATGGCATGCCTTCATCGAAGAAGGTACTGTGCTCTATGAGCAAAGAAGAATTAAAGTAGCTCAAAGGAAATGTGAGATTCACAAATTTAGAGAATCTAACCCAAATGTTCACATAGACTTCATGTGCCCAACCTGTGGTAAAGCCTGAGTTTGTCTTGGTCTGATCAGACACAACTGGACACACTGTAACTTCACTCTAACATAGTGATGTCATTTTGGTCCTCTTCGAGAATGAAGAATAACAACCAACCAACCAACCAATCCCCAGTGCTTAGTACAGTGCTTGGCACATAGTAGACCTTTCATAATTGATGGATCAGTGATGGTCATTGAGTATTCCTTTTGTTACGTATAATTTTTTTCAGAAAAAAAAAA
>NW_020954720.1:7841603-7871318 GCF_900497805.2 Vombatus ursinus
ATCAAGGGCGAGGTGTTTACTCCTTTCCTGGCCTATGCTCTGGTCTATGAGTGACCACAAGACTCTTTTCTGCCTTGGAACTGGGAGGAGGATTCCCTCTCCATCACTACTACAAACTCACCATGCCAGTGCTCCTCCTTGCCCCAGGGTCACCACCTAGAACTGTGACCCAGATCTAAGCAGGGGCAAAGCAAGAGAATCCTCTCTCAGCACCAGCAAAGAGATCCCTGCAATCCCCCTCTGATCAGCCATTCAATTCCAGAAGCATCTGCCACCATGGAGTGTGACAAGACTGGGGCTGGGACCTAGCTTCTCTGTCACCATGGTCACAGACTTTTCCTACTGACCTTCTAAGTTGTCTTTGGTGTTTGTGAGTTGAGATGTCTGGAAACTGCCACAGTTGCCTATGATTTAGTCCCCTGAATCCTGCTCCAGGTTGGCTGGGGCCTGGCCTTTGCATGCGTGCCCACACTGAACTGTGTTTTTCTTCCAGTCATGGTGAGATGGACCTTTCTAATCAACAATCCAGGTTTTTGTGAGCTGGAAATTTGTTTTACTCTGTCTTTTTGTGAGTTCTGCTGCTCTAGAATTTGTTTAGAGCCATTTTTTACAGGTATTTGGAGGGGTGTGGGGGAAAGCTCAAGCAAGTCACTGCTTTTACTCCACCATCTTGGCTCTGCCCCCAAGGCAGTTGTCCTGGATAATTTCTTGAAATATGGTATGTGGGTTCTTTTTTTTTTAAATCATAGCTTTCAGGTAATCCAATAAATTTAAAATTATCTCTCCTTGATCTATATTCCAATTTGTTTTCCAATGAGATAATACTTAGCATTTTCTTCTACTTTTTTTATTCTTTTGATTTTGTTTTATTGTTTCTTCATGTCTCATGCATTCATTAGCCCAGTTCTAATTTTTAAAGAGTTACTTTCTTCAGTGAGCTTTTGTACCTCCTTTTCCATTTGGCCAATTATGCTTTTTAAAGGAGTTCTTCTCTTCAATGGATTTTTGTGCCTCTTTCCCATTTGACCTATTCTGTTTTTTAAGGTATTATTTTCTTCAGTATATTTTGTGCCTCCTTTACCAAGTGGTTGAGTCTTTTTTTCATTATTTTTTTTGGCATCACTCTTATTTTTACTCCAATTTTTCCTCTGCCTCTTTTATTTGATTTTTAAAATCCTTTTTGAGTTTTTCCAGAAATTTTTTTTTGGGTCTGAGACCAATGAACATTTTTCTTTCAGGCTTTGAATGTAGCTATTTTGACTTTGTTGTCTTGTCTTGATCACCATAGTGACTTTTTATGGTCAGGTTCTTTTTTATTGTTGTTTGCTCATTTTCCAGTCTATTGACTTTTAACCTTATGTTAAAGTTGAGCTCTGCTACTGTTATGAAGGGTACACTGTCCCAAGCTTCAGGTGTTTTCACGTTTCTGTATTCAGAGTTAGTTCTCAGGATCTGTAAGTTTTCAATTCTTCCAAGGCAGTATGACCTAAAGAGAGGTGTGGTCACTGCTCTCCTGTCCTGTGATCTGGTCTGTGAGTGACCACAAGTACTCTTTGCTGCCTGGAATGGTGACCAGGTTCTGTGCTCCTTCTTGCCTTGGGATTGTGACCTGGAATTGTGTATGGGAATTACAACAGAGTCCTGCTCCCAGTATCAGCAAAGGGTCTCCTGCAACCTCCTTCTGACCAGTTGTCTGATCCCCTTACTCCCTGTGGGCTGAGAGCTCTAGAAGCCTCCAACACCAATTCAGTTGTCCCCAAGGCCTACTTCTGGCTTGCCAGGGCATGGCTTTGTGCTGGACTATGCTCCACTTTCAGTGAGACAGACCTTTCTTGCCAACCTTCTAAAGTGAATTGGACTGGAAAATTGTTTTGCCCCATCTCTTTGTTGATTCTGCCAATTCTAAATACATTTTGAGGGATTATTTTAACATTGTTTGGAGGAGAATTTGGGATAACTTAGTCAAGGCCCTGCCTTTATTCTACCATCTTGGATTCACATGCCCCCTTCATCATTTTTAAGCACAATAATATTCCATCATATGCCATAAACTATTTAACCATACCCCAATTGATGGGTACACCCTCAGTTTCCAATTCTTTTCTACCACAGAGCTACTATAAATATTTTTTATATCTTATTCATTAGGAATGCAAGAACCCAGCCTGCTTTTTCTGGTGTCTTTGGTTTATAAAGCCAGCAGTTATACCCAATGGGACTGAATGGAAAGACCTCAAAGTTTTCTTTAAAAAAAAAAAAAGATCAGAAATCTTTTTTTTTTCTTAAACCGCTCTGACCACTGGGAAAAGTTCTAAATACTGTCACTCATCCATCTTGGCATCTGAGAATGTGACTGATTTGATTTCATCTTCCATGAGTCACACCTTCTTTCCCTTATGTGATCCCCAATTGAAGGGAAAAACCAAGAGTCCTCCAGTGAATGCTTCACTCCCAACGTCATTGTCATTATATGACACAGCTGTAATTAGTGGGGGTGTTTTCCACCTGCTTGCACAGCCGGGCTCAGGACTGCTTCTTTGGTAATGTAGTGATTTGTACCAGAACTGAAAGGGCACAGCTTCTGGTGTGAGTCTTACTCACCAGTTGTCATCTTAACTTGTACTGATTCCACGTTGTAGACCCCCAGAGAGAAAAAACTTCACTCATTCAACTTATATTATATTGCTTCCTTTCTTCCTACCCTCTCTCAGGTTAACATTTAGAGTGTCAGCTTCCTAACAAAGCAACCAAAAATGTTGTGTTTCTCAGTTCCTAGTTCCTTATTTAATTTTCAAGTGGATGAAAGCTAGATCTGTTTGGACCAGTTTCCACAGCAAAAGAGTGATGAAGTTAACATCCAACTCCTTGGCAAAATATACTCTCCAAGTCAATAACATTCTGAAACTGATTTTTTCCAAATGTGTTATTGTACCTTTAGAAAATCAGGTGACATCTCACAAAATATCACTAAATGAATTGGCTTCAACAGAAGAGAACATTCAGAGACAATTTACATATAAAGCCTCACCATAAGAAAGCACACACTATTTCTACTTGCTAATGAGTGTAGCAGGGACTGGCTAATGAAAGCCTCACCCTCATGAGTATAGACTCTCATTGGCCAGTCTACATTATGGAGGAAATTTTCATAAAGTAGTCCTGAATGTTCCAGAGTCCACATGGGGGATTGCAAAAAGCCAAGAATACTATGCATATTCATAAGGGGTAGTAATCAGTGGCCAGCTCCTATTATATATAATTAGTATCATTATTTTTTGAATTCCCTTGAACAAAACATACAAAGGCACAAAGAATAACACTATGGCCTGATGGAATTAAGACCAAGTGTGTTAATTTAATTCTTATTTTTTTGTCCAGATTTGTGATTTTCATCTCTGAAAAGAATCCCTGATGTGCAAAGTTCTTCCAACAATGCAGACCAACAACTTCTATGCATAGTATAACCTTAGAGAGTTGCCTGGGGCACCAAGAAGTTAATTGACTTTCCTATAGTGACAGCACCAGTATTTGCCAGTGGAAAGACTTGAACCCAAGTTTTCCTGAACCCCAAGCCAATCCTCTGTGCATTATATACCCCACTACATTTTTGGTGTTAAATAAAACTTACATTATTAAATGAGGCATAGAGAAATACCTTCTACCATGAAATGATTAAAATCTTTACTCTCCATCT
Source organism: Vombatus ursinus (assembly GCF_900497805.2). Lineage (NCBI taxonomy): Eukaryota > Metazoa > Chordata > Mammalia > Diprotodontia > Vombatidae > Vombatus > Vombatus ursinus. The sequence continues at coordinate 7,845,298 of NW_020954720.1, forward strand.
GTCTCTGTCTGTTTGACTATCTGTCTCTGTCTTTCCGTGTCTCAAGCTCTCCCTCACATGTAATCAGATCTGATGGCAGAATGATAGAATGATATTTGCCTACACTGATGAGACCAAGAACCCTTAGGAAGCAGGATAAACTTTTGTAAGTACTATACAAAGCCAACAGCACTATGATTGCTAACACAGTTAAGTTGAACTTTGAAACAGTGGTGGGTTTAAATGGCAAGCTTGTTTTCAATTAATTCCTCCTCTTCGATTAATTTTTTTTTTAACCAAAAGCACCATAGTGCATCCCTGCAGGGTGGAATTGTAACAACTTAAATTGCATTCTTAGTAATGTCAGAAAAGGTTTCTTTGGGTTGGGTTATATATACTTGAGAAGAACATGCTATTTTCCCAGCCCATTCATATGAAGAATTAAGAAAAACGAAGAAGGAAAAAAGAATAAGACATTATCTTTTTCTTTTTAAGGCACAAGATTTTTAAAAGTAACTGATTTTCTATTATCAGGTCCTAAATGTATCACTAAATTTATTCTGAAAAAATAGCCCTTCTTTTACTGATGTTAATCTCTGTTAATATTATGATATAGTAAAAGTCATTTTAATATCATAAAGGATTCTAGGGAAAAGGAGGAAGATGGTATTTCCAGGTAAGATGGTGATGTCTCTCCTACATAAACCCCAGCACACAAAAAGGAAAAGCACCTAAGAAAGATACCCACAAATAAAGAAAACAGAAAAAAAAAACTAACTTTTGCATCCAATTCAGAATCGAATACAAAGAAAACAGAGGCAGGTAGAGGGGTCTTATCAGAGAGGTCAGTGTGATCACTGGTACTAGAGAATGGAAGAAATCAGGAAGGAGATGAGGAGGGTTCATCTAGGGAAGCTAGCAGGAATTCACATGAACTAATCAACGGCTAGTAGAAGCCAGGGCACGAACCCCCCGAGGAAACTAGTGGTAGTATAAGTAAATGGGATAGAAGCTGATGAAGACAGGGAGAACTATGCCAGGGAGGTCATCTCTTGATCCTGCAAACAGACTTAAAGTCGGGTAGGCAGCACTCTGAGCAGGGAGATTGGAAAGCTCTCCCAAGCTCTAATAACAAACTCTGACCTGTCAGCACACTAGCAAGGAAAGAGTCAACCCCCAGCAATCACTCTGCAATTTGGCCAGGCCCAACCTCAAACATCTCAGATCACTTGGAGCCACAGCAGAAGGCAAGGTCATCTCAGCCCCTGGCAGAAGGATCCAGGGAGGACTGTGATCAACATTGCACTAGCATTTATCAGGGATATAGCAGAAAATGGAACCAACTCCTGATTGTTTATTGGGCAAAGAGAAGAAGATTGAATATGGACAAACTCAGAATTCACAATGGAGCACCAAAAGATTGACTCAGAATTCAGAGATTAAGGTAGAGGACTATGGAGCCTAATACTATCCACCCCTCTTGAATCTGCAGTACTGTGCAGCCTACAGCAGGTGTAGGACTAAACAAAACCTATACAACTCACCCAAGAGAAATGGGGAATAGGACCAAGCACAAAAACCTGAAATCAAGAACTGAAGCTGATAATATAAGAGAACAGGGGAAAACACTCAATACAGCAAAGAAATGGAATGGGCTTAAAGAAGACCAAGGTGCAAAACCAAAAAAAGAGCAACTCCATAACAACTCTAAGCAGAACTTCAGAGAAAAAATTGATTGCAAACTACTAGGGGTCTTTTCCTCCTTTTTCTCCTCATCCCTTTCCACAGCCCTGTGCCGCACAGAACCCATCTTGGATGGCCAAATGTGGAGAAAGGATACCTCTCCCTTTGCCTTCCCTTTATCACCTCCCAAAGTACTGGCTACCCAGAAACCATCTCTGCTATTTGACTGTTCACTCAACTTATATGAAATGGGAGTCAACAACTCCATTCTTTCTGATGAGATGCAGGATTACGTGGCTTTACCATCTGCTTTGTCACTCCTAAGATCCTCTAGGCACTATCATTGGTCCTTCCTCTATGCCCTGCCGAACCCTTGGCACTATCATCTGACCTACTATAACCTAAGCATCCCTGGTCCTTGTCTTCCACATTGCCATTGCACCCTTCAGACTTCTGGGTCTTTCCAACCACCTGGAAACTGAATGTCCTTTCATCTCTTGTCTTTCCAAACTAATGTGAGTTCTCCAGAGTATAGCACAGTGCTTGGCACATACTAAGAGCTTACTAAATACTTTTCATTCACAAAAACATCAAGAGTGGCTGGAAAAAAATTAATTAAGAGATTTTTTTAAAAAGAAAATTAGAAATGAGAGTTGAGGAAAAAAATTAAAAGAATTAAAACTCACAACAGAAGGTAGAAATTCTTGCTCACATAGTGGCCTCCCTGCAAAACAGAATGGAGCAAACAATTCAATAGCTCTATGAGAAAACAAGAAAACAATTAGAATAAATTTTAAAAGATTGGAAAAATAAAATGTAAGGTGTATTATTTCAAAAACAACTGAAGTGGAAAAAAAGTTGAGGAGAGAAAATTTAAGAATTATCGGATACTCTGAAAACCATGACCAAACAAAAACCTTAAATACCATGTTTCACGAAAAAAAAAAAGAAGAAAACTTCCCAGATGTTTTAGGATCAGAAGACTAAGTAAAAAAAGAAAGAATTCATAAACTACCTTCTGAAAGAAACCCCAAAATGAAAACACCCAGAAATATCATAGCCCAAATCCAAAAATTCCAAGTCAAATAAAAATTACTACAGGCAACCAAAAAAGGAGTTCCATTACCAAGGCACTATAGTCAGGATCATGCAAGATTTGGTGTCTACAACTATCATGTAGAAAAAAAGAAAAAAAACATGAAAAATGATATTCCAAAATGCAAAAGGCAAGTTGAACCAGCAAGGGACCATGAGGAGAGAAGAGACACCATGTGACAGGCAACTCAAACTACCAGCACCACCACTACCACCATCTTGACCACCATTTCCTTTCAGACTCTAATGGTGATGACCCAGGACTCTGAACCCAAGAATACTGGAAATAGGGCCATTAAATAATGATATTAAAGAAGAAGTGTTAGCATCTGCTTTACCACTTAACCCCAAAAACCAGGGGACTTTTCTATCTTACCTGATGCTGAAACCTTCCATATATTTGTTTCCCTCATTAAACTGTAAACTCTTTGAGAGTTTGGACAATCTGAGTTATTTATTTGTATGCCCAATCCTTAGCATGATACTCTGCGCATAACAACTACTTAATAAATGCTTTTTTTCACTCATTTATTCATCCAAAAGATAATGACTTTGCAACCAAGTATAATTTATCCTGCTAAGCCAAATATACACCTATAGCAGAAAAATCTTGAAAGGACCTTCAATAGCGGATTTTTAAGCATTCTTCATGAAAAAACCAGAGCTGAATAGAAACTTTGAAATGCAAGGGAATCAAGATAAACCTAGAAAGGCATATGCATTTGAGAATTTGGAAGGAGTTAAAAAAGAAGTGCCTACATTCTAATAGGAAGAGAAGAAACAAATGTCCCTTCAGAATCCTAATGTCTTCAAACATCCAAAAAGAAAAGTGAAATAGAATAAAGATAGGGCCGGGGTGTGATTTTGTTGTTTTATTAGTTTTTTTAAAAGGAAAAAGGAATATATTAGAAAAGAATTTAGGAAGAAGGGGACAAAACTTACTATTTCCCATAAATGGGCTAAACAAGAAGAAGCCTATATTAACATGGAGGAGGGTATGAGGAAAGTGGGCATATATATATATATATATATAACCATTATAAACTCTGATGATCTTTGTCCCAATTCCCACTCTTACAGTCAAGTTGCATGCCGTGGATCAAGGTTACATCTCTCTTTTATCATTTTAGGTGTACTCCCTGAAGAGTTCTTAAATCATTGGTTCAAGTCTCTACCAGTGTACTCCACATTACCAATTGAGAATGATTTTAATTAACCAGCCTTAAGTAATTTTTAGTAAGGGGTATTTACTAAAGTATTATAGTAAGGACAATTAGTAAGACAAAAAATATGCCCCCCCAAATCTATGACACTTTCCTACAAGCTTATATAGATTCCAGGGGAAAAGAGGTTTAAAGCATGTGTGCACAGCTCCTAGTTACTAAAAGTCCTTTTCTCCAAGTAATGAGCAGTAGAAACAGAACTGGGCCTGGTTTAGATAAACTCGGTGAACTATTATGGAGTAAGTGACCATCACTATCCATTTCCCAGCTTATCCACTCCCTCAGATCCCAATCTTTCCCATCTTCCCTTTGGGTGAAGGAGAAATGTTTTATACCAATTATTCACTCTGTACCATTTCAGTAACTATCTCTTTCTAAAAGAGATGTAAAGCTGGGTTATTAAAATGACTTCCTGTTGGGCCAGCCAGAGTTTTTAATTAGTCTTAGTAAAGTACTCCACAATGGTGGATGGAAAACTCAGATGAGAATTAAGAATCACAAGGTTAGAAGGGACCTCAGAGAGTATCTAGCATAACCTGTACCTTTATAGGAATACCCTCAAAAACATGTCCAATAAATGATCACCTAGTCTTTATGTGAACATCTCCCTGGATATCCTGCTTAAGTAGCTCTAACTAGAAAATTTTTTTTTTTCTTCATTGAGGCAAAATCTACCTTTTTCAACCTTTATCCATTGTACCTAGGTCTTTCTAGTCTCTGGAACCAAAGAGAACTAACCTAATCCCTCTTCCACATGATAGTCTTTCAAATACTAGAAATCTCAATCTTATCTTCTTTAGGTTTTCTCCTCTCCAAACTAAACATCACCAGTTTCTTTAGTCAGTCCTCTTTTGGCATGATCTCAAGACCATTCCCCATTCTAACCCCTTTCTTCTGTATATTCCCTAGCCTATCAAAATCTTTCAAAAAATGAAATGAACACAATAATATAGATGTTCTGTCTACAGTAAAGTACATCAGTACTATATCCTCCTTGGTCCTGAATTCTTCATGCAGCCTAAGACCACATTTTTTGGCTGTCATATTGTTTTGATTCATAGTGAGCTTGCACTCCATTAAGACTATCAGATCTTTTTTCATAAGAACTATCCAGCCATGCCTTTCTTGACTTGTCCATGTGTAGTTATATCTCTACCGTCTCTAAAGATATTTTTTAGAAATCACTGACAGTAGCTGCACAATCCCAGCTGCCAAGTCTTTTAGTACCTTGGGATAAAGTTCATCCAAGTCAGGTAGCTGTTACTCTTTTCTTACTTACCTTGTGTTTCAACTCCCTATCAGCCTTTTTGGATCTGTCTTCTCCAGGTCACAGATGGGTCTCCTTGGCAGATAAAACAGAATCAAAATACAATTTGAATATTTCTATATTCTCATCATTATCAGAGTTTCATCTACTCAAGACAAGTAAAAATACAAACCCAGTTTTGTTATCTTTAGTTTTTCTTGCCAACCTCAACTCATTCTGAGCGTTAGCGCTCCTAACACTATTCTGTGCCATACTTTTGTATTCATCCTCATTATCTGCCCTTGCTTCCATTTCCATATCAGTTTCTATAGACAGCCCTCTATTGCCCTCCATATCAGAAGTGTTTCTGTTTGTGTCTTTAGAATTTCATGAGAGCTTCCCATTTAACCTTAGCCAATTTCCTTGTGGAAATTGTGGCTGTAAGATCCTACCTATCTTTTCTCTTAAGTCTTTGAAATCTATTCTCTCTAAATCTAGGGTTTCTGGAAATGGAAGAACCTAGGGGCACTCTCCTATCCTATCCTAACTTCTTATCCTCTCCTATACTATCCTATCTTATTCTACCCTATTCCTTTTCTATCCTATCTTAACCCTATCCCACCCCATCCTATCCTATCCTATCCTATCCTATCCTATATCCTATCTGATCCTACCCTCTTCTATCCTATCCCATCCTTTCTCCTGTTCCTATCCTACCCTATTCATTTTCTATCCTATCCTATCCCATCCCATCCCATCCTATCCTATCCTGTCTTATATCCTATCTTATCCTATCCTTTCTCCTGTTTCTATCCTATCCTCTTACTATCCTATCCTATCCTCTTTTCTTATTTAAATTCAGTCAGTCCTTTAGAACTCATTCCAAGTATGATCTCCTCCAAAAGCATTGCTCAACTGCTCCACTCCTTTTCTGATCTCCTCATATATATTGACCATACCATCACTTGACACTTCTTATTATCCTATGTGGTAGATACTGTCATATCATTATTTGGCTTTTGTGTATTTATAGCTTCATATAAAAATGTTTTGTTTAATAGACTCATTTCACCAATAGATGATAAATTCTTTAAGGGAAAGATGAATTTCCATAATAGCTATATTTATAGAACACTTTAGAATTTGCTTTCCTCACTGCAATCCTTATAGGAAGGTAGAACAAGTGTTATTATCTTCAGTTTAGGGAAAAGGAAATCAGTTCTAAGGGTTAATCAACTTGCCTATAGTCACAAGGCTAGCAAATGTCAGTGACTGAACTCGAACCCACCTCCAAGGCCCTTTCCATATCCCACTATGCTGGGAATATATAGTAAATGTTTAATTAATGTTTACTGACTCAAGCTGACTTTTAGGTGCTCAATCATTTTTTTAATAGAATGAATAATTTTCCCATGCATGTTAGGAATCATACATTAATTGAAATTCTGGGCAAAGAACCTCTATTGGGTCTCTGAATAATCACAAGAATTCTCTAACTTTCTAAGCAGCACCTGTCAACATGAGGAGAAACAAGCTCGTTCAGAGTAACATGTCATTTCTGGAGAATTGACTTACACTTGTTTTATTTTTTTCCCCTCAGCAACATTCTCATCTAAACCCAGCTGAAATGAACATTCTTTTTTCTGAGTTCACAGAAATTCTAAATCATAGGTTGGACACTTCTTGCATAATTCTGTGGTGTGTTTCTTGGCAAGCTCCAGGCTGCCTTTGCTGGATACATTTTAATTGCGCCCTGATCACATATCCTGTAACAGCTCATCATGCTACAGTGCTGGTTGCACACTTTGCATTTGATATTTGAAGGAACTGACTTTTCTCTCCCTTCTCCAACTCACCAATTCCTTCTTTATCACAAAATTACAAAATAGCAGCTGAGTGACTGCCTAATTACTGATTTCATTAGCATAGAGCGAAATGTCATTAAAATAAAAGCAAATAGCACTGATCCATCACTGTCCTTCAGGAGTGGCAGATGATGGGACTTGTGGCAGATCTCTATCTTGATGCCGGGGTGTGGCTGAAGAGATCAATATGTGACTGGCATCTTTTCCCACACTGTGCACACATTAAGATAATCCTTTGGTTTGCAGCTGCAGCTACTGTTTGCCAAGCCTGATACTGTCTGCTCCTGTCTCGTTTCTCATTCTGCCTCACTCCTTTTGTCAAAATAAGACAGTCCATCTCCAATTGTGATATGTATTTATTATTTGTCCCATTCATTTGGCATTTATCATTTGGAGTCTTGTATTATTATTCATAGAGTGGGATGAAAACAGCATTGGACTTGAGAGTCAGACAGACCTTGCCTTAAGTCTAAATCCCGGTTCTGTCAATTATGGGCAATAGAATTTTAGGCAAGTCTTTTAAATACTCCAAGCCCCAGATTCCTAATTTCTAAAATGCATGTGATAATATTTTTACTGCTTATTTCACAGTATGCTTATAAGACTGAAAAGAAACAACATTTGATTCAGTGTACATTTATTAAATGCCTACTATTTTTAGGTCCTGTGAAAGCTCTTAAAAACTGTCTTCCAATTTGATCATGGATTTAGAATTGGTGTTATCCTTATGATGATCTGTTCTAACTTCTTTATTTTATTTAAAAATAAAAATTATTTTAAAATCCAGCCATGTAAAGTCACTAAAATAATAATAATAACAACAATAACTAGCATTTATATAACACTTTAAGGTTTCTAAAGCACTTTACAAATATTATCTCATTTTATCCTCACTGCAATCCTGGGAATTAGGTGCCATTATTATCTCCATTTTACAGATGAGGAAACTGAAGCAACACAGGTTAAGTGGCTTGCCCAGAGTTGCACAGCTAGTGGGTGTCTGAGGCCAAATTTGAACTCAGGGTTTTCTGACGCCATGTCTACCACTCTTTCCACTGAACTGCCTAGCTGCTAAAGCCACATGGGTGGCAAAGAGCAGATAGAGACTCTAAAGGAAGGGCCTCTAACTTCAAATCCAGAGCTCTTCTACCTATACCATACTTACTCCCTTACCCCATATATATATGATTGTACAAGGTCACTTGATAGACGAAGCCAGAGATAAAGCTTAGCTTTGTGACTCTCTTTAAAAATGACAAGTGTAAAGACTTGAGATTTAGGGATAAGAATTCATTATTTGGTTAAAAAAATAATTGTTGGGAAAACTGAAAAACAATATGGCAGAAATTGGGCATAGACCAATATGCTACACCATTTTACCACGATAAAGTCAAAATGGATACATCACCTAGATATAAAGAGAAATATTACAAAAAAATTTAAAGAACATGGAATATATTACTTATCAGACTTACAGAGAGGTGAACAATTTATAAATAAACAAGAGATAGAAAACAGAGTGAGGTATAAAATGGATAATTTTAATTACATTAAATTACAAAAGTTTTGTACAAATAAAGCAAATGTAGCAAACATCAGAAGAAAAGTAGAAAATTGGAGAAACAAATTTTATAGATAGTTTCTCAGATAAAGGTCTCATATCTCAAATATATAAAGAGCTTTGTCAAATCTATAAGAATACGAGTCATTCCCCAATTGATAAATGGTCAAAGGATATGAACAGGCAGGTTTTCAATGAAGTAATCAAAACAATTTATAGTCATGAAAAAAATGCTCTATGATTTTGATTTTATGGATTAGAGAAATGCAAATTAAAACAATTTTGAGATATCATTTATACCTATCAGATTGACTAAAATGATTGAAGGGGAAATCAAACGTTGGAGGGAATGTGGAAAAATTAGGACACTAATTCATTATTGCTGGAATTGTGTACTGATCCAATCATTTTAAAGAGCAATATGTAATTATGCCCAAATAGTTATTAAACTGCCTATATGTGATCCAGCAATACCACTCATTACTAGGTCTATTTCCAAAGATGATTAGGAGAAGAACGGAAAAACCTATATGTTCTAAAATATGTATAGCAGCTTTATCTATGGCGGCAAAAAACTGAAAATTGAGGAGATGCCTGTCAATTAGGGAATGGCTGAAAAAGATATGACATATGATTGTGATGGAATAATACTGTGCTATAAGAAATGATGAACTTGATGATTTTAGAAGACTAACTGCATCTAGAGAACGAATTGATAAATAGGAGTATGTATAGAATGACTTTACTTATATATACATACACATATATATATATACACACATATATACAAGAATATACATATTTATATCTAATGGTAGCCATCTTTAGGATGGTGGAGGGAGAAGAGAAGAAAAAAAGGGAAAAAAAGGAATTTACATTTATTTTGCACTTTCATGTGCAATTATCTTTTTATTACACTACATTATGCTAATGTTCCTTTTATTCCATACAATAAAAATAAAATAAATAATTTTTAAAATGCTAATGTAAAAAAAATCTTAACAATGAAGATAAAAAAAAGACAAAGCAAGGCATAAACTACTGAAGTATTTGCTCACCAGTTTTGCAAAGAACTGTGATAGGAGATGTCTTTGCCATAATCCAAATGGAAAAAAGGATTTTCTATAGATGATGAGGTCTTCTAAATGTTTCTTTTGCAGATATCATTTAGTCTACTACGTCACACACACACACACACACACACACACTCCACCCCAGAATATCACCTGGTCTCATCAAAGAAATCCCTATACAGTCACAAGAGATCCATGTAACAATCTACATAAGAAGAAATAAATGGATTAAAATGCCTTTTTGCTGAGACTATGATAAGCAGTTGAATGAACAGTACAGTAAAACAGTCTATTAGTACATATAACTAGAGCAAGCCCCGCAGACAGACAATGAACAAGACACAAAATTGAACAGAAATAATGTGGTAAGCTAGGTGAAGGTGAGAAATGGTGCAGAATTACCAATACTCCTATACTGCTTCCTGACACAAAACTCATCATTTTAAAAGTAATATTCTTCTAGTATTACTATCTGTCCAAGAACCACATGGAACACAATGGTCTCTGAAAAATAAAAATTAAGGGTGACTCCTCACAGCAATAGAGACACATGTGTTGGCTGTAAAATTACTAGAAATTTACAATTAAAGAGGCAAAGTCAGACCACTAACGAAACTAAACTTTTCCCAGTCAAACAGCATGATTTAAGTCTCATAATTTTTCATGAAGGTTGAGGGGTCAGAGTTGTCTACAGGAAGTAAACTTTGGAATTATTGGTACGTTTTAATTCAAAGGCACCAAAATGTATCTCAAGGTGAAGAAAACCAACCAGTCCTGGAGGGGAGAAGTAAGAAGCTTGAAGCATATTACTGATGATGATTTGTATGCAAGAAATCTTCTAAGTGATATCATCCAGGAAATGTACAATGAGAAAAGTGAGAAAAGTAGATTTGGTCACGTAGTGAGAGTAAGGGATAATAGATGGCAACATGAGGGCTGTTCTAGTCTTCATGAAATATTAAATGATCTGGAATAAGGTCATTGGATAGATCATCTGCATAGAATTTATGGCAGTACATTGACAATAGTACATGGACAAGAATCACACAAGATGAGGAAATGAAAGTGGAATATTCTTGAACTCATAGAGAAGTATCCATGATGATGATATAACAGAGCCACTAAAATATTGAAGAATATGCTGAAAGAAACACAAAGAAGAATGCTAAGTAGCAGTTCTAAGAAACTAATGCCAATATCAGTAGAAATATAGGCACTGCCCTCAAGGAGTTTATAGTCTAATTGCAAAGATTGCGGGTACATCTATCTGTAATACAAATTAGAATATGACAAATGCATCAGAGAAATACCAAAATAGTTCCATTCCACTTAAGAGGTAGGAAAGATTACTTCCAGTTTGGAAATAAAGGGAGGCTCAGTGGTGCCTGACTGCGATTAGAAGATGGAAAGTATTTCACCTGGTAGAGGTGGTGACGTTCTAGGCATTGGAGGTGGTGTGAGCAAAGGCATGGAGTTAGAAAAGCATGGAACAAATGTAGACATCATTAAATGAGACAGAGATAGAGGGAGGAAGAGGGAGAGAGAAGGAGGAAGGGAGGGAGGAAGGAAGGGAGGGAGGGAGAGAGAGAGAGAGAGAGAGAGAGAGAATGAACAAGAGCCTTGGAGGTTAGATGGAGAGAAAACATTCAAACCCATATGGACCTGGTTTCCTGACATGTTCAGTGAAAGAGTTCTTCAAATTCCTGAAAGAAATGGAGTGGTGACTAGACCAAGCAGGGGCCAAGTAGAGTTTAGGAATAGCAAGGAATAGTCACAATAAGGAGGAGTAAACCCAGAATTTGTTATCCACTGGTATTTAGGTTATGTGGTACTGTGCAAGTCCAGAAGTGTGGGGGGAGGGAGGCGGGGGGAAGGCAAGATGGGGGTCAACTCTATCAATAACAAGTGTTTTAGTCTTGCATGGGTTAGAGAGGACTCTACTGCATGTCAGCACTATAAGTCTAGAGTTCTGTATATTTGTCTGAGGAAATGGGGCTCACTGGAGAAGGGAGGATACTTGTTTCAATTATTTATAGGTTTCATTACAAATCCTTTGCATTGTTTTGGTCAAAGTGTCCTATTTTCAATTCTTGTTGGCCTGGATGCATATAGCCCTGAGTTTAGGGCTCTTTATCTTTTATTTCAGAGACCTAGACATGAGCCCAAGTCTGACATTCCCAGAGGAAAGCCTGGGTGAGGACAAAACAAATTAAATGATACAATGATTTAGAGGACCTCAGTACTGAATCCAGTCTCTCGAAGCAAGAGCTTCAGTTCAGCCCCATAACTTTTAAATTTTAAATTTTAAAACATAGGTTTGCCCATCAGTTGGGGAATGGCTAAACAAGCTGTGGTATATGATTGTGATGGAATATTATTGTGCTGTTGAGAAGTGACAAGCAGGATGATTTCAGAAAAACCTGGAAAGATTTACGTGAACTGATGCAAAGTGAAGTGAGCAGAACCAGGAGAATGTTGTACACAATAGCAGCAATATTATACAATGAAGAATTATGAATGACTTAGCTATTCTGAGCAACACAATGATCCAAAGCAATCCCAAAGTATTCATGATGAAACATACTCTACACCTCCAGAGGAAGAACTGACACTGTCTGAATACAGACCAAAGCATGTTTTCTTTCCTTCCTCCCTTCCACCCTTCCTTCCTTCCTTCTTTCTTTTTTCTTTCTCTTTCTTTCTTTCTTCCTTCCTTTATTTTTTATTCGAGTCTTGTACAAATGACTAATATGAAAGTGTTTTACATGATTACACATATATAAGCTATATCAAATTGCTTACCATCTTGGGCATAGGGGGAGGGAGGGATAGAATTTAGAACTTAAAACTTTAAAAAATGTTTTAAAATTGTTTTAACATGTAATTGGGGGGGAATGAAATATTATTTTTAGAAAACCATAGATTCAAATGAACTTTCTAATTTTACAGTATCTTTGCACCCCAATTATATAACTGAAGCAATTTCAATAGTTTGTAGTGATTGTCACAATACATCAGAATATATTAAAAACTCAGGAGCAGAAAGAACTCATATTGGCACTTCTACAAGTTGTTTATAATTCTACTTTTGACCAAATTTCATAAAACTAATAGAATCTTAAATTTGGAAGACAGCTTAGAAATCCCCTTATCTAATCTTTTTTAAAAAAAATTTACAGATGAGGAAACTGAAGCACAAAAATATTTATTGATTTGTCTAGGGTGAAAGAGGTGTTTCACTTCCTTGTATCTGTTTCCTCATGTGTAAAAGGGCAACAGTAACCATCCTTTCAGGACAGAGGTAAGAAATCACTTGAAAAATTAGCATAGTTCAATTACAAATCTAAGTACTATGTGCCTATTGGTTAAACTTTCTAGACCGAAGTGCAGAGAAATGGCAATGCCAATGTTAGTAGTAATATAGGGAGGAAAAAAAGAAACTTTCCCAGAAAAAAGGAAAGATTTTTCCTCCTTAAAAATACAATTTGGATAAAAATGAAGTTCAGGTTGTTATTATGTGCGATATATGCCACTTACATCATCTCAAGGGCCTGAAAGTAATATAAAAATAGCCTATCAATTGATCTACAATATGTCTATACTCAGAAAGAGTGTAAAGAAACTTCTGCCAAATCATGCTGCATTAATTCCAATTGCAAGAGCAATGAGCCCCAAAAGGACTGTGTGTGATATTTTTGTCACTGTGTTAAATTTGGGGAGTATGTGGAAGGCATTTTAAGAATATATTGAGCTACAAAATGCTCATATTCACTCCTCAAGGAGGAGCACCTCAAGGTGGTCTTCTGGTGACATATCACATTTGATAAAGCTTTCTTTGATTTTGGAATCACAGCATCTTCAAGTTGGATGGAATCTCTGAAACTGCCTGATGTAATCCATCATCCAAAGCAAAGATGGTGTCTGCAATATCCAAAAACAAATGACCAGCCTTTGGCAGGCCCTCACTAGAGATGGTGTATTCACTACCAGTTCCATTGGAAGTAATGGGGCATAGTGGAAGGAACTCTGAATCTGGTGTCATAAAATGAGGGTTTGGATACCAGTTACTCTATTTACTAACTACTAGGCATCTTAGGCTTTTCATTTATAAAAATTCAATTTATGAAGCATTTATGAAGTTCATACTATGTCCTAGGCATTGTGAATAAGAAAATATAATTTAAAAAATGATAAAGTCTCTACCCTCGAGTAGCTTACATTCTATTCTGGGTGGGGGAGGAAGGAATACAACCCAGATAAATACAATCCAGATAAACAAATACCATGTATGTGAAAAGAACAAAAGGTATTTCTGAAAGTAGAGGATACTAACAACTGGGATTTGGAAAGACCTTCTATAAGAAATAGCACTTGAGGTAGGCTTTGAAGGAAGTTTGGGATTTTGTGAGGTGGATCACAGAAAAGAGTATAAACTAGACAAGGGGAATAGCTAATTGAAAGGAATGATGGTAAGGCATGGAATCTCATGTATGAAGGATAGCTAATAGAACAGCTTGATTAATATGGAGAGTTAGTTAATGGGGAATAATTTGAAACTAGATCTTTAAGGAAGGTGGAGAGAAAGATTGTGGAGAGCTTTAAAGAACTGGGTTAAGAGTCTGAATTTTATATCCTTGAAGCAAAAGAATGTGAAGGACAGATTGTTGGGAAAGTATAACAAATTTTGCTTTGGACTTTTGAATTCAAGATGCTTACCAGATAACCAGATGGAGATGTCCAGCAGTCATTTGATTAGTGTGGGATTGAAGTTTAAATTAGGGATTAGAGCTGAATACACAGATGTTTAGGGTCATCTGCTTAGAGATGATAATTGAACCCTAGAGAACTGATGGGATAACCATAGGATAGAATTTAGATAGAGATGAGGTAAAAGCCCAAAACATGGACCAGCAGGATTTGAATACTGTCTCACAGGCAGGAGAAAGCTTATGCAACAAAAGGGACTGAAAAGGAATAATCAGACAGGTAGGGAGAGAACCAAGAGAGGCAAAGACAGTGAATCCACGAGGAGAGAAAGTATTCAGGAAGAGGTGGTTGACAGTATCAAAAGGTACAAGAAGAATGAGGACTGAGAAAAGCCCATTGAATTGAGCTGTTAAGAGAGTATTTATTGGTAATCTTAAAGAGAGTAATTCCAGTATAGTGATGGTACCAAAAGAAATGTTGCAAGCAATTTAGAGGTAAGTGGAAGGTACAGGAGGAATAACATCTTTCAGAGTTCACCACCATGTAGGGTAGACTTGTTCTTTTCTTACAAGGGAAGGAAGCTGACTGCTCCTTAAGACTTGATTGGCTCAGAGGACTAATGGCTCAAGAGGAATCTTCGTTGATAGGTTTTTGGTCATCTAAGAGCATGAAATAGACCAGCCCAAGTAAAATCAATATCCTTTAGGCTTAGTGGATATCCTACAACAATGCAAATGTGTTTCTGTAAGGAGATGAGTAGAGGTTGTTGGAGTGGGATGGTAGGGGATGTCTACTTAGGCAAGTGTTGTATCTTTACTGAGTATCCTTTCCATGCTATGGCTAAGTAAACACCCTTTTGTAAACAGTTAAGTGATCTATGAATATTTCATTGAACTTGAGCCAGAAGCCCAACCTACATCAAGCTAGGTCTATTACAGGAAGTGAGGAGATGAAGACAAATGTAGATCATGTTTTCTAGGAGTCTGGCTGGGAAAAATATAAGGCATATAGGATAAGAGCTGAGAGAAAGCAGAATCAAGTAAAAGGTTTTTAAAGATGAGAGAGAATTGGTAGAATGCTGGCCAACTGCCACCACTGGGCACATAAGCCCAAGGGCCCCAGAAATAGTAGTATACTCCCAGGCCACTGGCCTTGCTTCTAGCATAGCCTGGATAGATATCATCCAGTAAAACAAGCTCTGTGCAGAAAGGGGCCATCATCTCTACCAGCTACCAATCAATTGCCACATATAGGGAAGTCAAACCAGCCTAACCAAAGGGTCAAGGTACCCTGAGGAAGAGAAAGGAAGTAGCATATGATGGGTGAATCACACCACTGTCACCACCTCCAACTACCACTAATGGTCAGGGGCTGCAAACTTTGGCTCCTCAGCCACTCACAGTTACTAATAACATGGAAAATAAAGTCCTCACCACCAGAATCCTTGGAATTATAAATTGGTAAACATCAGAAATGGTCATGGTTTTATTAGTAGAAATAGCAGTAAGGTGCCAGATAAGAAAAGTACTATTGCTGCTGCACCATCATGACCATAGGACCTTTTCATCTGACTGTCACCTCTCTCATGAGTATGTGAATTCCTTGAAAATAAGGATTGTTCTTCGCATATAAAAAATACTTAATAAATTTTTTTTATTCAATACATTCATTCATTCATAATGATACCTATACTACCTATCTTACAAAGTTGTTGTGAGGAAAGGATGATTACTAGTCAAATTACTAGTAAATTACTAGTGAAGGGGAGTAATATTACTTTAAATGAGGGAGTCCATTCCATTTTCAGACATTCTTAATTATCAATAAACTCTTCTTTATCTGAAACCAAAATCTATCTTTTTGTAACTTCCACCCATGGATCCTACTTATACCCTTTGAAGTCAAACAAGTTTCAACCCTTTCCCACAGAACAGTGTTCAGAATATCTGAAGACAGCATCATGTACTCTACCCAGTTTTTTCTTCTCCCAGCTGTATGTCCCAATTTCCTTCAGCCTATTGGCATATGCCATATTTAGAGTTCCCTCATTACCCTGGTGAAGAACTTAGAAATCCAAGTCATTACACATCTCACTATAAAAATGCCAATGACATTTGAATGATGCCAGAGGACTTGAAATATACTCCAGGACACATTTGCTAAGATGTTTCATTTTTTTGAAGGAGAAGTCAGTTAGGAGATATAAGCCCTCATTTCTGCTCTCTGTAGGCAAGGGTTTTCCTGAGATGCATCACAGCAGTTTGAAAGCAACAGAATCAACAGAGCAGGACATTGGTGTGGCAGATATTGCAAAGATATTCAGGCATTTGGAAACTTTTGAGTAGCCCAGGCCATCTGGAAAAAGAGGAAAGACTGCAGCATGGTAATGTAATTGCAAATTTGCAAAACAGTCAGGTTGTACAACTAACAATTGATTACATTTGCTTTTTGCTGAAGTTTATGAGTTCTTGGGGGCAATTTGGTGGGGGAGAATTGCAAATCGAGATGGAATTTCCATATGGTGTTCAGATGCTCTCACTTTCATATTAGATCTCAAATCCACATTCCAGTCCTGACTTCCCTCTACTTCTTCCCTTGAGGATCATAGAATAATGCAGAGATCAATTCAATTCAATTTAGAAAAGATTTATTCATCTCCTACTATGTGCAAGGCCTGGGGATACAAATGAAAACAGTGAAATGGATTTAGCAGCTAAAAGATCATTGGCAACATTGGA
This sequence comes from Vombatus ursinus, assembly GCF_900497805.2. Taxonomy (NCBI): domain Eukaryota; kingdom Metazoa; phylum Chordata; class Mammalia; order Diprotodontia; family Vombatidae; genus Vombatus; species Vombatus ursinus. The sequence goes on from NW_020954720.1 coordinate 7,862,468, forward strand.
AAAGCCAGAGCTGAAAAATAACTTTGAAATACAAATATAAGAATAAAGAGAACCATAAAAGGCAAATATAAATGAACAATCAGAAGGGACTTTATAAGGAAGAACTATTTACATTCTAAGGGAGAAAGGGATGATATAAGGCTTCTTTCAGAACACTAACGTCACCAGATATCATAGAGATAGTTAAATGAGACAGAAAATCTAGAATGTGTGTGTGTGTGTATGTGTGTGTGTGTGTGTGTGTGTGTGTGTGTGTTTTGATGATGCTGAAAGAGGAAAGAAAATGGAGTAGGGAAAGGATACAATCATGGAAAAGGGTAGGGGAAATATAGAGGAACCTGTAAGTCTATATAATTGGGTATACAAGTTTATATGAATGTCAAAAGGAGCCCGGGGAGTGGGCCTCATTTGAACTCCACTTCCATCTAAATTGGTCAAAAGTGGGCAGAACACAAACACAAAGAATTCATTAAAGAAATGCATTCAACTCAACAGGATTATAGGAAAGAACAGGAAGACAAGAAAGTGAGGACATGATGGATGATAGATTCAGGGAGTTGCTTATTTAGTCATAAGCAAAACTTGGAAAGCAATCATGAAGAAATGTTTGGAACAAAAGAAAAAGGTAAAAACATGCAATAAAGAGAAAGTTGGTAGAAAAGAGGGGAAGAAAAGCAAAATAATACAGGATGATAGAAAATACACAATTAACTATGATAACTGTAAAAGTGACTAAGCTGAACTTAACCACAAAGCAGAAGAACATAGCATACTGTACTAAAATTCTGAATCAAACAATGTATTGTTTATAAGAAACACATTTGAAAAATGAAGGCTCAGAGTGAAAATAAGCAAAATCTATTATGCCTCAGCTGAACTTTAAAAAAGCACGGATAGTATTTATAATTTCAGACAAGGCAATAGCGTAAAATAGACTTAATTAAGTGAGATAAATAGGGAAACTACATTTTACTGAAACATGCTATACACAATGAATTAATTTCAACACTTTACATATATGCGTCAAATGCTATAATATTTAAATATTTTAATGCAAAGCTAAGTGATTTCCAGGGAGAAACTGACACATATAGATACGTATACATATATATATTTATATATATACATATATAGATAGATAGATACATATACATACTCATTTAGACATATGAAGACACACATACACATATATTTCTCATGTACATGGAATCTTTACAAGATTTTCCATGTATTAGAGCATACCCTCACACCCAAATGCAGAAAAGTAGTAATATTAAACACATTCTTTATTCATCACAATGCAATTAAAATCATATTAAATAACTAGGTGCTGGGGAAAAAAGTTTTCAAAATCAATTGGAAACATAATAACTAAATCCTAAGTAATTGATGCATCAAAGAATAAATCATAGAAATTGTAGATAATTTTATTGAAGGTAATGACAAGAATGAGACAACATACAAAATGGGGGTGGGGTTGGGGGCATCCAAGCAATCCTTAGGGAAAATTTTATATCTCTACACATTTTGATTAACCAAAAGGGAAAAAAAAACCCAGAAGAACATCAATAATTGGAACTGATACTTAAAAAACCAAAGAAAGTCAACAAACTTTAAAACCTAAACACTGATATAGAAATACTGAAAATCAAGTAAGAGATTAAAAAAATTAAAAGCAAAAAATGAGTTAATACATAAAACTATGAGTCCATTTTACAAAATAAAATAGACAAATCATTAGATAATTTGATTCAAAAGAAAAATAAAGGAAATCAAATTATTTGTATCAAAATTTGAAGAGGAAAATTCACAATAAAGGAAGAATAAAACATATTATTAGAAACATTTTGCCCACCCATATGCTAATAAAATGACAACCTAAATGAACTAAATTAATGTTTTTTTAATACCCATATTTACAGAACTAGAAATAGATCATTTAAACAACTTAATCTCAGAGAAAAGAAATTGAATAAACCGTAAATGAAATCTCAAAGAAAAAAAAATAAACCAGGACCAGATGAATTCATGAGTGAATTCCATCAAACATTTGAAGAATAATTTATTCAATGTCACAAAACTATTTTCAAAAATAGCAAAAGAAGGGATCCCAGAAAAATAAACCATTGACTAATATCCCTAATGAATATTGATGCAAAGATTCTAAAGAAAAAAATTTGCAAAAGGGTAATAGCAGCATATCACAAAGATTGTGCATTATTACCAGATTGAATTTATACTAAGAATGCAGGGTTAGATTAATACTAGTAAAATTATAAATATAACCAACCATATTAATAACAATAACAAATGACATGATTGTATCAATAGATAAAAAAAGGTTTTGGCAAAATATAAACCAAATTCTATTTTAAAAATCACTAGAAAGTATAAGAATAAGTGACTTTTCTTTAACATGATAAATAGCATATATCTAAAATCAGAAACCAGTATTGTTTTGTGGATTGTGGATAAACTAGAATCCTCTCCAGTGATATTAGGGGTGAAACAAGGATATTTATTGTCACCATTTCCTTTTGGCATAGTTCTAGAAATAGCTATAGCAATAGCACAACAAGAAGAAATTGAGGGAATTAGCATAGGTAAAGAAGAAACAAAATTATCATCCTTTCAAATAATACAATGGTATACAAAATCCACAGAGTCAACGAGAAAGTGATTTAAGCAATTAATGACTTCAACAAAGTTGCAGGCCATAAAATAAATCCACACAAATTATCAGCATTTTGGTATAACAGCAGAAAGAGATAGAAAGAGATTTCATTTAAAATAAGTTTAGAAAGCATTAAAGACTTGGGATCCTCTGTACCAAGATATACACAAGAACTATATAACTACAACTACAAAATAGTTAACAGAAATAAGGACAGACCTACACATTTGAAGATATATTCATTCTTCATGGGTAGACAGAACTAATATAATAAAAGACAATGTTACCAAAATTAATTTACTTAGTGCCATACCAATCAAACTGCCAAAGAATTACATTACAGAAGTAGAAAAATAATAACAAAATTCATGTGGAAGTCCAAAAAGTCAAGAATCTCAAGGGAAAACGATGGGAAAAAAAATAGGTAAGAAGGGAACCTAGCAGTAACCAGATCTCAAACTCAATCAGTCAATAAACATTTCTTAAGCTCCTATTCTGTGCCAGGCACTGTGCTAAGTGTTAGGGATACAAAGAAAGGTAAAAGACAGTTTTTGCCCTCAAGGCACTCAGAAGCCAATGGAGGAGACAACATGAAACCAATTTGAAGCTATACCCAAAGTGCTATAAAATTGTATGTACTCTTTGATGCAGCAGTACCACTACTAGGTCTATACCCCAAAAAGATCAAAGGGAAAGGAAAATGACCTATTTGTACAAAAATATTCCTAGCAGCTCTTTTTGGAGTGGCAAAGGATTGAAATTGAGGGGATGCGTATCGTTTGGGGAATGGCTAAACAAGTTGTGGTATATGATCGTGATACAATACAATAATTTGTGTTGTTAGAAATGACAAGTAGGATGGTTTCAGAAAAACCTGAGAAGACTGATATGATATAAAGTGAAGTGAGCAGAACCAGAACATTGTATATGACAACAGCAATATTGTAATGATAACCAACTGTGAAATACTTAGCTACTCTGTTCAATGAAATTATTTATGAAAACTCCAAAGGAGTCATTATGAAAAATTCTATCTACCTCCAAAGAGCATTAAGGAACTACAAATAGGGACAGCTAGGTGGTGCAGTTGATAGAGCACCAGCCCTGGAGTCAGAAGGACCTGAGTTCAAATCTGTCCTCAGACACATGATACTTACTAGCTGTGTGACCCTAGGCAAGTCACTTAACTCCAATTGCGTCACACAAAAAAAGGAACTATAAATTAAAACATATTTTTTTGCTTTATTTTTCTTGCCTGTTTTTTTGCAATGTGGCTAATACGGAGATATGTTTTTAAATGACTTCACATGTATAATCAATGTCAAATTGCTTGCCTTCTCAAGGAGGGGGGAGGGTCAGGAGTGAGGGGCAGAATTCCAAACTCAAAATTTTTTAAATGGATGTTAAAATAAATAAAGTAGAATTATTTAAAAAAAAAAAAGACAGTACCTTTTGACCAATCACTACTACTAGGTATATACTACATATGTAGATACTATATACTACTAGATATGTACCCCGTGCTGCTCAGAAATAGAGGGAGGCTCCTTTTGAGGGTTTCCAGTAGAGAAAGAGCAACTTGACACAAATAGGATAGAGGAATGTTAACTTCGTAGGGCACGAATATCTGAAACATGACAAAGAATTACTAGTTGTTCATGTGTGGGACAAATTAAATGATACCATTAGAATAATGGAGAAAGCATTACCAAAGATTATGAAGTCCTAGGCAAGAAACTAGAAACCTTAGGAGCATAGAAGATATTCTCATCACTTTTCCCAGGGATCTCAAAAGAGAACTGGGGATTTGGAAAAAGGATCATGATTGGTGTGAGTGGGATTTGTATTTCTGGACCATGGTTGAAGGTATAATACTAAAGGGTTCTCTCAGTAAAGGAGCACACACAAGAAGGACTACTATAATTATCCATATTTTAAAGTTGAAGGAATTGAGCCTAAGAAATGGATTTCTCAGGGTTACACAACTAGTAAGTGATTGAGGCAGGATTTGATTAGCTCTTCCTGACTTCAAGTTAGGTACTCTATGAACTAAGCAGCTTTAAAACATGTACGGCTAGAGCAATTTTATGCAACTTATTTTTGGAGTACCCCCAGGAAGAATCTCACACCTGGGGAGAGTTGAGGTCTGTGAACTAGAGACTAATTAAAAGACTGGAGGAGAAAAGAGCACAGTTATGTGGGACAACAAAATGTGGGAAAGAGGAGACCAGAAATGCAATATTTATTACAACTGCATGATATATATATGTGTGTATATATATAGTAAGATGCAGACAGTCAGTAGAAAGATTTAGAGTAAAATGAGATAAGATCCAAATGCTAAAGGCAAAATATAAATCAAGAGAATTTACAGAATATGATCAATATGAAATCCCAAGGGTTTAACTCACTATGAAAAATTGTGGTGAAGTTTCAGAATGGCAATATCAAAAAACAAATTTTAAGGGCAACAAAGAAAAAAAAACCTTAAAATTCCAAAAACTCCAAAGAGAACCAGTTATAATAGGATAGAGTGACTCTAAAGTTACAAGAAATCAAAGGAGAAATTAGAATGGGATATTTCAAAGAGCTAATATTTGTTGGTTCCCTAATATGGCATACTCAATGAAGCTGAGCCTAAATGTAAAATTTAACATTCAGCAAAAGAGAATTTGGATCATTCCTTCAAAAGATCTCAGAAGTTAGCAGAGTATTCAACATGCAAATCAATCAGTTGAGTGCCATCCCTGTGCTACACATTGTGTTAAGCACTGGGGATAAAAAGACCAAAAAAAAATATTTCCTGCTACAGTTACATATTTTCAGAAAAATAATGAAACTTATTCATGTGACTAGAGCTAGACAACAACAAGAATGTGGAATGAGACCTTTTAGGTTTTCTATTTGCAACTAGGTGGCACCATGGATAGAGCACTCACCCAAAATCAGAAGATGAGTTCAAATTCAGCCTCAGAAACTTACTAGCTGAGTGGTCCTGGGCAAGTAACTTAACTCTGCCTGCCTTAGTTTCCTCATCTATAAAATAAGAATAATAATAGCACCTACCTCTCAGGGTGAGTGTTGGGGTCCTCAGGGTCTGACAGCTTGTCTGGTGTTGAGATGGGGTCCTAGGGGTGGTGTCTGGTGTGTGCTGAGGCCTGGTGGGGTGTTTCTGCGTTTCCAGGGTCTACACTGAAGTACGTGCAGGTGTGGCCTACTTTCTCATCATGCTGGAGGTTGCCTGTTTGCCCAGGACTACTCTGAAGTACATGGTGGTTCTCAGAGATGGAGTCAGCTCATTCCCCTGGCTATGCTGAGGCATGTGAGGAGTTCCGGTGCTGGCATTTGCCTGCTCCACCACTCTGGGGCTCAGGATCTACCACTGGTCTGCTGAGGTGGGGCTTGCTGTTGGTTTGCTGGGTCCCTTCCTATCCTGGACTGTGCTCCCCTTTAACCCAAGCGAGATGGACCTTTCTTGCCAATCTTCCAAGTTTCATGGGTTAAAAGATTGTTTCGCCCCATCTTTTTGCTGGTTATGCTCCTTCAGGATTTGGCTTGGGGTGCTATTTCGTGGTTGTTTGGAGATGAATATGGGAGAGTTAAGGTGATTTACTGCTTTCTCTGCCATCTTGGCTCCCCAAAGTGGTTGTTAGGATCAGATGAGATATTATTTGTAAAGCACTTAGCACAATGCTAGACATATATCAAGTACTTGAAAAATGCTTATTCCTTCCCTGTTTGATTTTCTTTAAAAAAAAAAAAGTTGAGGTTTGGTTTTTTTTTTTTGGAGTGACAATGAAAAGATAAAAGTGACATTTAATGGTTTAAAGAATCTAAGGACAAAAGATGTAACAAGAAAAATCAGGACCACAGAGCATGAAAAAAATTTTAATTATATTTCAGGGGGAAATCTTATGCCCCCATTAGCAAATCAATATTATAGTTGAAAAGACAATACTGAGAAGTGTCTCTCAGATACAAAGAGGAGAGGGAGGTCCCATGCAATGAATGATCAGTAGTATCATTGGGGGAAAAAAAGTAAGACAGAGAGAGAGAAGAAAAAACCCTTTGTAACGAAGGTTTTCTAAGCACATAGATAATTTTAAAATCTTCTTGACTTTTTTTTTCAACTCTTCTAGTCTGATAGATGAGAGATGGAGCTTCAAAGATGCTTTATTCAAAAGACTTTGTACAAATATAAGAAAAAAGTAGATGAATGAAAAAGAAGGGAAACAATTTACATAAAAAATCACTGATAAAAGCCTACCATTTAAAATGCCTAGGGAATCAACACAAATATATAATAATAATAATAGCCATTCTCCAATGGACAAATGGTCAAAATATATGAACCATCTTTCTCAAAATAATTGCAAAAAGTAAATGACCACATGGAAGCATGTTACAGATCACTAATAGAAAAAGAAATTCACTTTCATACAAGGTGTCACATGCCCTAAAAACTGGCAAAAATTATATCATCTAGCTGCCTCTAGAAGAAACAGATTCCCCATCACTGGAAATCTTCCATTGAAATTTGGATGGCTTTCTGTCAGGAGTTCCTCTGAGGGAATTCTTATTCAGATTGGACTAGAAGATCTTGGAAGGTCCCTTCCAACTCTACTTTTCTATGATTCTAAAACCTGTGCATATTGTACCATCCTTACTGGGCTAGTCTATATACAAAGCAACCTTTTCCACAGTGGACTATTATTAGGTAAAGGCCTTAGCCAATTCTGCCACTGGCCACATTCTTGGGCTAAGAAGGTTTTAGTGAAAATCATATTTTTTTTTCATTCTGTAAGTTTTTTAGTTGCTTATCGTGCTTTAAGAACCTCTATAAATCATTTCTTCCATTTTTTTCTTTTTTAAATTAATTTATTCTTAGTTTTTAACATTCACTTACACAAGATTTTGAGTTCCAAATTTTTTTCCCCATTTCTCCCCTCCCCTCACCCCTTCCCCTAATCTGCCCTCCCTTCTATCACCCCTCTCTTCTCTTATCCCCTTCCCCTTCTATTTTCCTGTAGAGCAGTATAGATTCCTATACCCCATTGCCTGTATCTTATTTCCCAGTTGCATGTAAAAACAATTTTTAACATTTGTTTTTAAAACTTTGGGTTGCAAATTCTCTCCCTTACCTCCTCCCCACCCACCCTCATTGAGAAGGCAACTCGATATAGGTTATACACATGTAGTCATGAGAAACACTTCCATAATAGTCATGTTGTGAAAAACTATCCCACCCCCCATTTATTCTATTCTCTCCTTTGACCCTGTCCCTCCTCAACAGTGATTGCTTCTGATTACCTCCTCCTTTAATCTGCCCTCCCTTCTATCATCCCCTCCTTATCCCCTTCCCCCTTATTTTCCTGTAGGATAAGATAGATTTCCATTCCCAAATGAGTATGTATGTTATTCCCTCTGTAAGCCAAATCTGATGAGAGTAAGATTCACTCATTCCCTCTCACCTTCCCCCACTTCTCCTCCATTGTAAAAGCTTTGTCTTGTCTATTTTATGTGAGATAATTTATCCCATTCTACCTTTCCCTTTCTCCTTTTCCCAGTACATTCCTCTCTCACCCCTTAATTTTCTTTTTTAGATATCATCCCATCACCCTGGGCCCTCTGTATATACATACATACATATATATATATATATACACTCTCCTAGTAATGAGAAAGGTCTCATGAGTTACAAATATAATTTTTCCACATAGGAATGTAAACAGTTCAATTTTAATAAGTCCCTTATGATTTCTCTTTCCTGTTTACCTCTTCATACTTCTCTTGATTCTTGTATTTGAAGGTCAATTTTTCTGTTTAGCACTGGCTTCTCAAGAATGCATTAAATTCATCTACGTCATTTAATATCAATTTTTCCTCTCATTGATTACACTCAGTTTTGCTGGGTAGGTGATTCTTGGTTTTAATCCCTAGCTCCTTGACCTCTGGAATATCATATTCCAAGCCCTCTGGTCCCATAATATAAAAGCTGCTAAATCTTGTGTTATCCTGATCATATTTCCACAGTACTTGAATTGTTTCTTTCTGGCTGTTTGCAATATTTTCTCCTTGACCTGGGAATTTTGGAATTTGGCTATAACATTCCTGGGAGTTTTTCTTTTGGGATTTCTTTTAGGAGATGATCAGTGGATTCTTTCAATTTCTATTTTA
>NW_020954720.1:7871328-7871520 GCF_900497805.2 Vombatus ursinus
TGTTTCCTCTCCACCACCACAACAAGCTCCACCGCACCAGCACTCCTCCTTGCCCCAGGACTGCCCTTTAGAACTGTGACCCATATCCAAGCACCGGTAAAGCAAGAGATTCCTGCCTCAACACTGGCAAAGAGATCCCTGCAATCCCCCTCTGATCAGTCACTCGATTCCCCCTCAGTCTGTGGACCAGAA
>NW_020954720.1:7871556-7872083 GCF_900497805.2 Vombatus ursinus
GCTCAGGAAAAAGCCACGGCCCCGAGCCACACTCGAGACTTGTGGCTGAGACCTAGCTCCTCTCTTACCGCAGTCAAAGACTTTTCCCACTGACCTAAGTTGTCTTTGGCGTTCTGGGGTTGAGAAGTCTGGAAACCGCCACAGCTGCCCACAATTCAGTCTTCTGCAGCCTGCTCCAGGGTTGCTGCGGCCTGCGCACCCACACCAAATTGCGCTCCTCTCCCCGCCTGGCGCGATATACCTTTCCAATCAACCATTCAGGCTGTCTTTGGCTGGAAATTTGTTTCATTCTGTCTTTTTGTGGGTTCTGCTACTTTAGAATTTGTTTAGAGCAATTTTTGTAGGTATTTGGAGGGCTTTGGGAGAGAGCTCAAGACAATCGCTGCTTTCCCTCCGCCATCTTGGCTCCCAGGAAGTATTTTCTTCAGTGAGCTTTCGGACTTCCTTTTCCATTTGGCCAATTCTCCTTTTTAAGACATTCTTTTCCTCATTGACTTTTTAGAGCTCTTTTTCCATTTGCATTTCCA
>NW_020954720.1:7872216-7876373 GCF_900497805.2 Vombatus ursinus
ATGTAGGAGCTTTGACTTTGTTGTCTTCTTCTGGTTGTATGTGTTGATCTTCTTTGTCATCTAAGTAAGATTCTATGGTCTGACTTTTTTGCAAGGTTTGCTCATGTTCCCAGCCAATTATTTGAGGTTTAAACTCTTTGTTAAGGTAGGGCTCTACTTCCAGTGTGGAGAGTGTACTGTTCCAAGCTTCAGGGTTTTGTGCAGCTGTTTTCAGAGACACTTCTAGGGACCTGTAAATTTTCAGTTCTTCCAAGATGGTATGATCAAAGGTGAGGGGTGGACTCCTTTCTTGGCCTGTGCTCTGGTCTATGAGTGACCACAAGCCCTCTTTTCTGCCTTGGAACTGTGAGGAGGATTCCCTCTCCACAGCTATTACAAACTCCATCATGCCAGTGCTCCTCCTCGGCCCAGGACTGCCACCCAGAACTGTGACCCAGATCTAAGCACAAGCAAAGCAAGAGAATCCTCTCTCAGCACCAGCAAAGAGATTCTTGCAATCCCCCTCTAATCAGCTGCTTGATCTCCCCACCTTCTGTGGACCAAGAGCTCTGAAACAGCCAGTGCTCTGGGGTTGTGCCAGGACTGGAGCCAGACCATACTCCTCTATCACCATGGTCCAACAAACCTTTCCTACTGACCTTCTAAGTTGTTTTTGGCCTATGTTGGTTGAGAAGTCCAGAAATCACTACAGCTGCTAGTGATTCAGTCCCCTGAGGCCTGCTCTGGGTTCGCTGAGGCCTGGTCTTTGCCTGCATGGCCTACATTAAACTGTGCTCCTCTCCCAGCCTGTTGCAACAGATCTTTTCCATCAACCATTCAGGTTGTCTTGGGCTGGAAATTTGTTTCACTCTGTCTTTTTGTGGGTTCTGCTGCTCTAGAATTTGTTTAGAGCCATTTTTACAGGTATTTGGAGGGGTTGGGGGAGAGCTCAAGCAAGTCACTGCTTTTACTCCAACCTCTTGGCTCCGTCTCCCTAGTGAAAATCATATTAAAAAATAATGGAAATAATCTATTGGTAGGAAATTCATGTAGACAATTATCCTGCTATATCTTTGAGAGATAAACAAGATAGAAATTGAAATGGTTTTCTTGGATTATTATTTTTTTTCTTACTTACTTAGACATTTCCTTATTAATTCAATGCAATCCCATTCGCTTTTTAAAATACCAACTCTCTCTGCTCCATCCCATTTACAAGTCCCTCATTATCCAGTCAGCTCTTAATTAAATGCCTTAATGAAGGAATGCACAGAAGAGCTCCAAAAGGAACACCCAGCCCTAAAACTTAGCTATGATATAGCCACAGGCTCATAGGATTTTAACTTTAGAGGTAGACAGGAACTTAAGGGCCCTCTAGATCAACCCCTTTGTTTTACAGATGAAAAATTGAGGCCCAGAGGGATATGGGGACTTGCCTAAGATTCTACGATTAGGGAGAGACAAAGCAGAGACTGTCATCTAGAGTTTCCTAGCTCTTATCCTAATGCTCACCATGCAAAGACCAATCTAGAAATAATGCACATTTTGACTTGAAATTTGATGGGATGAACCTCTGCTACAGAACAGATTGACATTTAGCTTCCTGATTCTATCTTGGTGAGGTTAACCCAAAAATAGTTTTGTACTACATAAGTAGGCACTGACTAAGTGGGTGGAAGGGAAGAGAGGTAAAAAAGAGAAGGCTGCTATTGTGTTTGGGAAAAGGCAACACAACCTGAAAAATTCTTGAGTCAGAGAGCTCATGCTTCATGTGTGGATAATAGAAGTTGACTGCATTTTTTTTCCTTCTTTATTCCTTTACCTTCTGGTAGTTCTGGTAAATGTCTGCTGCCTATTCACTTGATAAGTCTGTTTATATTGTCTTCATTTGTCTAGCAATAAGCTTGAGTTTACGTCTATGTTGTAGAAAATGATAGTAGTTTAGAAATGTGATCTACATACAATGAAGGACTCTTTCTCTCTCTCTCTAATTGCTCTGTTTGCCTACTACCCATGTCTTCTGTCTGTAAAAATTCTGGTCCCAGGAGTACTGTGGAGAAAGTGTTACACAGATGTCAAATTCATAAAGAGACTGGTCATAGTATTTATGCATCACATTAACACAAGATACAGGTCAGACAAGACACAAGCTACATTATTAAGATGTCTTCCAGAGAACACCTGACCTTTCACTTGCATTATGGAAAGATACTTTTCTTAATGTTTCAATTACTGTCTCCAAGATGGGCCCAAACTCATCAGAATGATATATCAATACACAGAACTGTCATGATTATGCTAAAGAAAAAGAAATATTTCCTTAAATTTGGCTGAGTTCATTTTGGATTTAGGATGTTCACACATATATCAGCAATTTTCACAGACAAAAAAATGTACATCCACCCAGTACTGTAGTGCAAAGATGAAATCGGCACTAGGCAGAATTTCCAGGGGGAACAGTCTCCTTTTAGCAGAAAGATACCAAATACCATCTTATAAGGAGGGAGCTCAGAACTATACAAAAGCAATAAGAAGGAACATGTTATTCAAAACAGTGTTTTTGAGAGTGGGAGAGGACTTTGGGAATCATCTAATTCAACCTAGTCCCTAATGGAATAACTAATATAATACAGCTGACAAGTGGTCATCTACTGGCTGATTGAAGATTTCCAGTGAGAATCATCTCCTAAGACAGCCCATTCTAGAGCTAATAGAAAGGTTGGGCAAATAGTGCTGTATATTAAGAAAATATATATTATGTAGAAATCCGCAAAGCTGAAGACAGCAACATAGAGTGAAATATTTGAAGTGAGGAGCAAGTATATAAGAAGGCAAGCCAAGATAAGGCAATGAGCATTTATTAAGCACTTACTATATGCCAAGCACTGTGCTAAGAACTGAGTATACAAACACAGGCAAATGAATGATAGTTCTTGCCTTCAAGGAGTTTACTTTTTCAAGAAAGAACATACACAAAATGGAGCTGAAAGGGAGAGGGAGAGGATGAGGGATGAAGATACCTGCTTAGGAGTATGGTGTTGAAGACTAGAAAGTCAGAAACATAGTCCCAAAATGGCAGCCTCAGAACAAACTCATACATAAGAGAACATGATGAGCAAGGCAGAGGGCTGCTTAAGGATAAATAGGCCTGAGGCAGGACTTCCAGAAGCCAAGATGGTGGAGCAAGCAGTAAATCACCATAACTCTCCCACATTCACCTCTAAGCAACCACAAAATAGCACCCCAAAACAAATCTTAGAACAGCAGAACCAGTGAAAAGATGGGGTGAAACAATCTTTTAGCCCAAGAAACCTAGAAGATTGGCAGGAAAGGTCTGTCTCACTCGGGTAAAAGAGAAGCACAGTCCAGGACAAGAAGTATCCCAGCATGCCAACATCAAGCCAGCAGCAAGCCCCATGTCAGCAAACCAGGGGGAGAGCCTGAATCCCAGTGTGGTGGAGCAGGCAAATACTAAAATCAGGACCCCCCTCCCCCATGTGCCTCAACCTAGTCAGGGGAATGTGTGGACTCCAGCTCTGAGAACCTCAATGCTTCAATGTAGCCTGGGCGAACAGGCAGCCTCTCACACCTCCAGTGCTTCAGTGCAGTCCCAGGGAAATGCAGAAACACCCCACCAGCCTCAGCACATGCCAGACAACAGCACTAGGACCCTGGCTCAGCATCAAATAAGTTACCAGACCCCTCCAGCCTCCAGCAGTACCAGCTACCCCCTACTCCACCCCCTCAACACAGCATCAGACACAAGGGTCCCCCATGGCCTCAGAATAACATCGGTGCAGTACCAGGTAAACAGCCAGGGCCTGTAGCCCCTGGCACAAGAAGCCTGAGACAGTACCCCTTTCACTCTGGGAAGAGAGCTCAAATTTACAAGAAAGGATAAAAGACCAAAAAAAAAAAAAGATAAGCAAAAAACAACAAAAAAAAGAATCTGACCATAGAAAGTTATTATGGTGACAAGGGAGAGCAAGGCACAAACTCAGAAGAGGACAACAATGTCAGAACACCTATGGGTAAAACCATAAAAAAAAAATGGGAAGTGGTCTCAAGCCCAGAAAGAACTCATGGAAGAGCTCAAAAAGGAGCTTAAAAATCATATAAGAGAGGAAGAAGAAAAATTGGGAAAAGAAATGAGAGTGATACGAGAGAATTATGAAAAA
>NW_020954720.1:7876444-7890458 GCF_900497805.2 Vombatus ursinus
AAGAGTCAACAGCTTGGAAAAAGAAAACAACTTCTTAAAAAGTACAATTAGCCAAATAGAAAAGAAAGTACAAAAGCTAATTGAGGAAAACAACTCCTTAAAAATTAGAATTGGGCAAGTGGAACCTAATGACTCTATGAGACATCAAAAATCAATCAAACAGGGTGAGTAGACCTTGGGATGGATAGATGTTCTAGAGTGAGGAAAGATGAAAACTAGGATTAGACTGCAATTGAGGTATGGTATTGAAATCCAGAAAGTCAGAAGTGCAAGGGAAAGGAGAGTGAAAGAAAGATGTTATATCATCCTGGGAACATAGAACAGATATCATAGTCAGGCAGATCATATGGAGGATACTTTGCTATAATATGCTTTATTATAAATTACTAAAATCTAATCAAGAGAAGTTATGGTAGTAAAGACTTTCCTAGATATAAGCTGGAAATCTGATTCTGATAAAAGTAGATCTCATTGATTCTCGAAAAGATTTTCTAACAGAAAGTTAGCATCCCTCAGAATAAGGAAGCAATGATTGGACATGTAAGGCTGAACTTAATTCTGATCTTCAAAGAATGAATGCTTAGAGATACAGGAATCACAGAAGCTTTGGAAGAAAGCAATCACGTAGGAGTTTATAATAGTGAAATAAGAAAATGTTGATTGTTGTCAAATATGTACCTTGGATCTTAAGAAAGCCTAATTTTAAAAACTCAAGGAAAAGACAATATAATCCCACAGACACAAGCTATAAAAAGGAAGGTCGAAGTCAAGGAAGGTCAAGGAGGATGGGAAGCTCTAGGGGAAAAAGTACTATATGACAGTCTGAAAATACTAATAACAATCTCAACAAATGCGAAAGGGGAAGGAGGGAGAATAAACTTATAAATGTAGCATAATGCTAGAATAAAAAACTTCTAAACTTTCTTCTAAAATTCCATTTTCTATTATATATTTAAAACAACAACAATAATAATGTGACTGCACAGGCTGCTATGTTGAACTCAAATTTTAAAATACTGTACCAAATAACTAATAATTTATGTTTTTATTTTACTTAATAGTTTCCAACAGTCCTTTATATTCATTTTTTCTCATATATGATATATGTGTGTACAAGGATTATTATTCTCCTCATTTTACATATGATAAAAACAGAGGCTTAAGTAGTTTATGTAACTTGTCCAAGGTCATCAGCTAGAAAGCGGCGAATCAAGTCTAAAATTCAACTCTGACATTTAAAGAAGAATAGGCAATGAAGGTTCTATCCAAAAGAATGCTGTAAGACAGAACAACTTGCCAAAACAAAATGAAAATGCTCAGAACCAAAAGAAGAAAAGAACATGGAAGCCCATGGCTGGCAGATGACATCATATGAATAATAGGTAATAGAAAAGAAAATAATTTAACTTTTAAATTTTACCCATCAACACTAATAATCTTCAATCTAGAAAGAGTACAATAATCATGGTTAAGAGGAAAGTGAAGCCAGAGATAAGGTAAAGTTGTAATAAGAGAACACCTAGATGCTTTAAATTGTTCAAGCCACTAGGCCCAGACCACCTCTTGCCCCGCCATGGTTTTGAAAGAACTTGAAGATGTGATCTCTCTACCAAATGATTACCAATCTTCGAAAAATCATGGCAAATAAAAGAAGTATTGGAAGATCAGAGGAAGGCAAATGCACTGATTTTTAGAAGGGGAAAAAATGGTATATCCTGGAATAGAAAAGAACATAATGGAAAGAATATAATAGAATATAAAATGCCAATAAAACTGGGAAATTTCATTTCAATCAGCAAAATTATGTAATGAAAACAAAACATATGAAAGGTAAATATTTTGAAAAGGGAAAGGTGATCACTAGAAACTAGCATTGATTCTTCAAGAACAAGACATAACAATCTAAACTCTCTGGCTTTTTAAAGAACAATTTATAAAATGGTAGATTAGTGGAATATTCTAGCCATAATCTGTCTTGATCTTCACCAGATATGATGTCCTGGTGGACAAGATGAAGAAAGGAAGCTAGATCTTAGTACAGTTGTACAGATTGGTAGGGGATTGAATGAGCCATTTTCAAAGAATATTGATAGACAGATCAATGAAACAAAGCACAGTGCCTGGCACATAGTGAACTCTTAATAAAAATGTTTATTGATTGATTGATTGAAGATCTGCCTCAGGGTATCTACTTGACTCTTCTGTTCACTATTAAGAAAAAAAATTGTTATTGCTTTTTTGAAAAATAAGATAGACATTTCCCCCTGAATGTCTACTCCCACTGAACCCTAAATTATATCAAAGATAAATTCTTACATAAAATCAATTAATCAACAAGTATTTATTAGGCACTTTTCTAGATATCTGGGAATACAAATAAAATGAATGAATCAATTCTTACTCACAATAGGCTTTTACACTCTAACAGGAAACACAATAAATTCAATTATTGGATTTGGCACCACATAACGACATTCTAAATCCATAGACCTTTACTTCTCTACTGAGAGGATAGAGGTGTGTTTGTCAATTCTCAGGGAAAGTGATAGATCACTTCTGTTAAACCAGGTGGTACAGTGGATACAGCATTGTGTTTGGAGTCAAGAAGACCTAAGTTCAAATCCAGCTTCAGACACTTCCTAGCTGTGTGATCCTGGACAAGTCATTTAACCCCTGTTTGCCTCAGTTTCTTCAACTGTAAAATGGGGATAATAGCACTTACTTCACTATGAGGATCAAATGATATATTTGTAAAGTGCTTAACACAGTGTCTGGCACATAGTAGGTTCTATTTAAATGCTAGTTATTATTATTAATATTATTTATAAACATAACATTTATTGTATATTATATAATATCTGTATATTATATATTTATGTAATAAACATTTTAATTACTGAATTATAAGGTTTTTTTATAGACATAGCTCAGTGGCAAGAAAAGACCTACCAACATGTTTGCAGGGATTTCACATATTATTTCGCTTGACAGTCCTAGGAAAATTTGTATGCTATGCAACTTAGAAGGCAGACACCAATTCCCCTTCTGCAAACACATAGTGTTATAGAAAGTTATACTGAAAAAATGAAAGAGAAAACAGAAACTATAAGAAGGGCACCTCATAATCCCAAACACCCCACAAAGTCAATTTTCCTAGGTCACGCTTTGTAGTGAGTCCCTCACAAAATTCTTCAATAGTTGCTTCCCACTACCCCTATCTGGTGCTTCCTCTATCTTGCCTTCACTGTTGCAATATACTCAGTACCATACATCAGACTCATCTCCACAAAGTAGTTCTTCTATTGTATTCACCATGACTACCATCTGTTCCTCTCAGCTTTTTTTAAAACAAGGAGGGAGCCAAGGGGCAGAATCCCTGGTGTTCATCACTGGGTCTGAACTATGGTAACCACTCTCTTCATAGCCTTATAAGGACCAGGCTAGGGAATCTCTCTGACTGAAAATCTTCTACTTCAAAAGCTTCCATGAGCTCAGAGGATACACACAGAGCCATGTAGAACAGGGTTTTATGCCATTCTTGACTAACTAATCCACACTGTTTCCTTGGAATTTCCCTCAGCTATGTCTCCATGTCAGAGTCTCTGATACAAGCCCTATCTGCAAGTAGAGTGAATGCAGCCCTATTCCAATCTTGACACCACCCCACCCCCAATTTACCCCTTTTATATCACTGTGGGCCTGGCATTCCTTCAAGCGGATGAAGCGCCACTGCTTTAAGGGCTGATAAGCATCATCAATGCTCACTGGCTCATTCCCCTACTCGGTAGAGAAGCCCTAAGAAATAGGTCTGGCTCTTTGGGTTAACTCCCCAGGCTCTCTTGTTGTTACTCTCACTTGTTGATTACCTTCAACACCCATTTTTTCATTCCATCTATCCCACAGAACAAGATTCAATTAGAACAAACATACAATCCTCCTTTACAATATTTCCTATTAAACAGTAAAGAGAATAAGTAGATTTAAAAATCACAAACTGAAAGGGAAAGTCATGAAGTTATCTATGTCTTAAGCAATCAACAAGCACTTAATAAGCACCTACTATGTACCATGTTCTGCATTAAGCACTGGAGACAGAAATAGCTTAATAGCTAATGCTGTTCTTCCAAGTAGAATATAGATGGAACTAGTTTTTTTTCTTAACTCTTTTTATCTGTACCTGACCCCTTCATTTCAGTTTATTCCCTAGGCACTAGAGATACAAAAACACAAAAGAAATAGTCCCTCCCCTCAATGAGTTTACATTTATTTGGGAGAAAAACATGCATACACACTCAAACACACACACACACACATTCACATACATATATATATATGCACACACTTATACATACACATATATGTATATGTGCACATACATACACACATATCACAATTCTCTGTATTACATATGTTTTATATAATACACATCAAATTAATATATATAATTC
Source organism: Vombatus ursinus (assembly GCF_900497805.2). Taxonomy (NCBI): domain Eukaryota; kingdom Metazoa; phylum Chordata; class Mammalia; order Diprotodontia; family Vombatidae; genus Vombatus; species Vombatus ursinus. Next base: position 7,880,893 of record NW_020954720.1, read on the forward strand.
TGCAAAATAAATACAAGATAATTGGGGAGGGACTTTGGAAGGTACTGGCAGCTATGTGGATGAGGAGACATTTGATGGTGAAGGTGACAAACTGATATTTGAAGGAAACTAAGAAGGGAAGGTGAGGAGGGTAGGCATTCCATGCATGGAGGACAGGGCAAAACCCCAGACATAGAAGATAGATTGCTCTGTGTGAGAAACTGGCAAAGAGCCCATTTTTATTGGACCATAAAGTGGAAGGAGTAAAACATGCTAAGTTGGGGGGGGGGAGGAAAGGGGTGTTGAGGTTTTCAATAGAAATGGAGTTTTAAAAGGGGTGAGTTTTTAGGGAAAGATAATGAGTTGTGTTTGGGGGATAATGAGTTAGAGAAGTCTGTGGGATATTCAGTTTGTAATTTCTAACCTGCAGTTGGTGATGAAGAGCTAGAGCTCCAGAAAGATACTAGAATTGTCTATATATAGATCTGGGAGTAATCTGCATAGAAATTATAACTAAATGCATGGAAGCTGATAAGGTCACCAAGAGAACAAGTACAGCAAAAGACTAAAAGTCTTCTCATTACTTTGACTTTACCCTTCAGTATGTCATTTTTAAACTTGTCTTTTTCCAGCAGTAAAACATGGTTGTATGCTTATTCCAAAGGCAACAGAGTCTTAGGGGTCCGACTTCCCTCCCCTTCGCTACAAACACACACACACACACACACACACACACACAGTCAAGAGGAATGGTGCGAATAATGTTCTAGGAAAAGATATTGAGATGGAGTAGTCAGATAGGTGGGAGAGAACCACGTGAGAGTGTGCCATAAAAACCCAGAGAAGAAAGTATAATTGAGAAGAGTGGCCCTGCCGAATGTCAAGAAGAACAAGGATTTAGAAAAGACCATTAGACCAGATAACTAAGAGATCAGTGACAACTTTATAGAGGACAATTTTAGTTCAATGTGGAGGTTAGAAGCCAGGTTCCAAAGGGCTGAGAAATGAATGACAGGAAAGCAAGTGGAGGCAATGAGAGAAGGGGTCTTGTTCTAGTTGTTTGTCTATGAAAGGTAGGGTCCATCTATGTATCTATCTATCTATCATCTACATTATCTATCAATCATCTATAATCCATATTATCTACCACCTATATTATCTATCATCTATGTTCTCTACCATCTATCTATATTATCTATCAATCATCTATATCATCTATCATCCATATCATCTATCATTCACATTATCTACCACCTATATTATCTATCATCTATGTTCTCTACCATCTATCTATATTATCTATCAATCATCTTTATCATTTATTATCTATCATCTATATTATCTATCAATCATCTTATCATCTATTTCATTTATCTGTTATCTAGCTAAAACCATGCTAACTTCCGAGGACAGAGGTCAAGTCACACTTAAGCTAAAATGCTAAAACATTTTCACATTTTAGTTCATCTCCACTACCTGGCTTCTAGGCCACATGGGCCGGCTCTGCCCATTCTTCAACTCTGGTCATAAGTTTCAGATGATGAATCCAGATGTTCCCACTAGAATTTGTTAACTAATGGTTCACCTCCTTAATTACTTGACATCTAGCTTTTATCCCAGATATAAAATCACAGCTTCTCGGAGTGGGACAGGAGTCATTCAATGCAATCCATATCTGAGAAAGAATTCCCTTTCACAGTATGAGATTTCAATTAAATTCAACCAACATCTTTTAAAAGTATATACTACGGACAAAGCAACTGAGGAGTGCTAGGGCTTGATAAACGAAATATCAATTCATCTCCTGTCTACCTATAATGATCCACTATTTCAGTCCATTTCTTCTCCTCTTTAACTGTATTGTAATAATAATAATAAACATTTATATGATGATTTAATTATTTCAATGTGCTTTACATATATATATATATTACCTCATTTCATTCTTACAACTCACTATGAGTGAGTGGTAGTCACAAACTGAGTGACTGAAAGATAGGAAATGGGCCAATAATTTCATTGGTATGCTGCAAAGTCCCAAGTGCAGAAACTCCTTCTACCAATGAAGGTCAGCACCTCTTATGCAACATGCACATCTAGAAGGTTACCTATAGCATTTAGAGGTTAAGTGACTTTCCTACAATCACACAATCAGTATATGTCTGTGGTGGGATGTGAACCTTTGAGACCAGTTCTCTTTCCAGGATCCCAAATTGCCTCAGGTAGGTATATTTTATGATAGGTATTATTATCCTCATTTTATAGATCAGAAAAGTGAGCCTGAGAGAGGTAAAAGAGGCTAACAGCCATATTGCTAGTAAGCATCCAGGGCTGTTTTTAAACCAAGGTCTCTTCTGAATCCAGGTCCAGCATCTTTGCTGCTATAGAATATTGTATATAACTCATATTTTAAAGTATAATTAAATGTAATTCAACAAATATTTTAATGCCTGCAATACACCGGGCACTTTGATAGATAAGTGCTAGGGTATACAAAGACAAAAGCAAAAACAAAAATCTCTGTAAGAAAGAAGCTTACATTCTACTGACAAGACAGACACAAGTCCATAATCAATCAACAAACAGTACAAGGATAAATAAATGCAATAAATATTTATTACATAGATAAATAAATATATAATAAATACAAGATAATTCAAACATCTTCCCATCCTGATGACTGTTCCGTAGTTTCCAACAGCTAGCCCATCACAGCTATCCAGCCAACCTATTGCTACCTGAGGAAATAGTGTGTCCTGCAGAAAGAGTATTACATCGGGAGTCAGAGAACCTAGGTCCAAAACCAGTCTCAAGCACTTACTAACTATGTGACCCTGACCAACTCACTTAACCTCTTTCTGCATTGGTTTCCTCATGTATAAAATGGGGATAAAAATGGAAACCTGCTTCCCAGAGTTGTTGTGAGGGTAAAATGAGCTAATATTTGTAAAGCACTTTGCAAATTTTAAAATACTAGCAATTATTATTGTTGTTGTTATTATTACAAGTATAATTAACCATCTTGAATCTTAGTTTCATCATCTATAGAATGGGGAGATTCAACTAGTTCAGTGGTTCTTAATCTTCAGTCCTTGAATTTGGGTTTAAAAGAACATTTTGATGGTTGAATATCAATATAATAGGCTTCTTTTGTAATCCTGAATATTATTATATATTTAAAAAACATCATTCTGAGAAAGGCCCCATAAGCTTCACTAGACTGCCAAAGGGATCCATGACCCTAAAACGGTTAAGAACCCCTAAAGTAGATAATCTTTAAAGTCCCTTTCGATTTGAACATTCTATGATTCTATGATCCTTCTGGGGAAACATGAGAACTCTCAGAAATTTAGTAATGTTTTGATCATAAGGCCAACGTAGGTCAAGACACATTGGTCCACCTCTGGCTCAGGTAGGATTCATTTGCATCTCAGAAGAAACTCAAGACTTTCATTCTTCATCTCAGCGTCTCGCTAATTCTCAAGGAAAGTCCTCTAAGGTCAATTGTTCACATCTGGCCTCCAGGAATGGAGGATGGAAGAATGGTAAGGGCAGTTTTTTGGCCCATTATCCCTATGGCTTTTTACCAGTCAGCACAGTAATGTCCTAATTATTTCCCAAGGTCTTCTGTGTGTGGTAGATTTCAAGTCACCCTATTATGCTGTAGTAAAAATCACATTCAAAATATGGTGACATTTTTACTGTCCTGAAAGTATAAGCTTAAGGTTTATTTTCTGCAATTCTCAGCGAGTGTTTCAGCACAGTGATTCTTTTCCCAGTTTTATTAACAACATATTTATGTCCATCACATTATAGCCTGATGAAAGTAAGACTTGCCAGTGGGCATGTGAAAAATTCAATGGGAACCAGTTAGAAGGGTGATATTGTAACTAGTATAAAATTCTGGGTTTGCCTCTTCTGTTCATGAACTTAAATTATACAGTATACATGATGGATGTCTCAAATATTCTGAGAAAAAACATATATGCGTAGCAACTCAGTTTTCAAAATTAGGAATCTCTACATAGAGCTTCCTTCAATACAGGAACCTTATACAGGGTGTCCCAAAGTCTTAAGTATGTAAGCAGTTTTATATCTTAAAACTGCACTAAGACTTTGAGACACCCTGCATAAGGTTCCTTTACATACAGAACCAAAATTTGGTTCTTCTGCCTTGACCCATTAAACCCTCATTTTGGAATTTGAAAGTTGGTTGGTAGTAGTAAAAATTGCTGTCTTGCAGTATAAAGATTATGCTACTGACCCCAAAACAGAAGGAATATGTTTTGAGTTGTACTTATAGTGGTATGAGTGAGTTTCATCAGATGACATAGATAAGAGTGATCGTGATACCTGACTAGAAAGGAAAGATGGGTTGTAATCCATACTACTGGAAGGAGTAGCCACATTGATGAGATCGTGAAATTGATTCACGAAATATTGAAGCATAATGATGGATTTTCATCCTTAAAACTGCACTTTTGGGGCAGGTAGGTGGCACAGTGGATAGAGCACTGGCCCTGCAGTCAGGAGGACCTGAGTTCAAATCTGGCTAGCTGTGTGACCCTGGGCAAGTCTCTTAACCCCATTGCTTAGCCAAAAAACCTCAAAAAACTGCACTTTCATTCCTCTTTATAGACTGGAAGTTTTCCTAAGTTCTCAGGACTTTCCCAGTGGAATATAAGCTCATGGAGGTCCTAACAAGATAGTGTAATAGATATGTGCTGACAGTCAAGAACTCATTTCCCCTTGATGCCACGGGAGTGAGGCATTCACTCAATGAGGGAAGAGAGCAAGTGGGGAGGGGGAGGGAAGCCTTGTGCAGTAATAGAAGGGGTTTCCAGGAGTAAAGGTATCCATTTAGAAATGCAAAACTGATTGGTCAAGTCAAAGAGACTGCCAGCCAAGTGGTAAGAAGCACCTGAGTGCAACTAAACATGAAAAATGGGACATTCTGGAATGGCTATGCAGAGTGCAGATACTGCAAAACTGGGAGCTGAGACTGATGCAGTTGAATGGATGCTAGAGCGAGCAACGGCATGAAATGGGAAGCAGATTTCAACCTCACCGAAGTTCTCAACTCTACTTAAGCTATAGAAAACTCCCTTACTGGTGTTACAAGTTCAAATCATGTTGGTATAGGGACAGAACTTCCCCTCAGCAGAGAGGAAATGGCCCTATACCCTTGCTACCCAAGATCAGAGGCAATTCCAATTGATGTTTTATATATTTTGTAATAAAAGTGGTTTTATAGACAATTATTCATTAGGAACTTATTGCTTAGAAAGAGACAGAGAAAGCAGTAATGTATATGCCTAAAAGAGGTAGTAAATAGCCAAATTCAGCTATTCCTGAAGGGTAATTTGGGAGGCAACAGACACTAACCGTGCTAATATAGACTAGAGAGAAGTCCTCCCAAACAGAACCCAATATTTATATTCTCACTATATGGATTACATTCTGAAAACTTCATATTCTATGTTCATTGTCCAAGGTTCATGCTAAATAAATTTGGAAAGATTCAGCATTAGAAGAAAACCTACTAGGTTGAAGAATATTCTCAAGCCCCAAACAATTCATGAAATGTCTCTACTAAGCTGTAGAAGGCTGTGATCTGTACAGATGGAGGAGTACCATATTTCAGTGTAAGTAATAATGAGTTTGCAATGAAGAGATAGCATTCTTTCAAGTCTCCTGTATAGTCAGCAATATACATCTGGGAAATAGCTGGTTTGAATGTAATGTGAGGCCATGCTATAAAGTGATGGTAGCTGATACGTAAGAGAATAAACTCACTATTTTGACCTCTTTAGTATTATGCTCTAACCAACTGTACTAAGTAGTCATTCATCCTGTTTAAATAATAAGTGGACTTTTAAACACATTCTTACTCGCTCATCCTTAACCTTCTATTGAATGTCATGAATCCCTTTGGCAACTTGGTGAAGCTTACATACCCTTTCTCAATATGTTTCTAAATGCATATTATAAAATGCATAAAATTACAAAGGAAACCAATTTTATTTAATTATAGTTATTTTTTAAAAAAAAGTTTTTAAGTTCATGAATCTCAGGTTAAGAATCTCTGCTGAAAGATAACTCTTGAGTGAGCATGGAAGCATGGAGCATGGAATACACCAAATGTATTTGACAGGTCTTTGGTTGATGACACTAGCAAAGATCAATGCATATTATCCCTGATTTGCATAATAAAAGGTTTATATCCATGCTGGGATGTCAGACCTGATGAAAACCAGAGTTCCAATGACTGGCAGGAGACCAAAAACATTGTGCCAATATTGATGCCAGAGTTCAGTCAGTTTGCTGATTCCCCAGTAGGACAAGATTCTTCAAGGATAACGGCCACTAGCCTGTAAGTTTCTCATATACTGCCTTGTTCAACAATCCAGATGTATTGCTAAAGAGATTAAAATGTTAGTTACTGGTGCCAATTGTGATCATGTCTCTGTAAAGTTGAATCACAACCCATTGTGATAATAAGGTTCTGAGGTGACTACCTTCTAGACTTTGTCAAAAAGGACCCCTCCTTCACTGGCTCCAAGGGCAGTCTTTAATTTTCTAACTGCCTCTTTCAAATTAAAGATCAGTTAACTAATATCTGATTTCTACATCTGGGTACCTCCACAAAGTCCCTACCCTGGCACTTCATCACAGTGGAGAAGTGACCCTGAAATCCTGAGGGGTGTTCCAGTGGAGTCAAACTATGGCAGAGTTCAATATGAAGGTTTCAAGTACAGTTCCAGCAATAGAACTGTGTCTGCTATTTAGAATCCAGGCAAGTTAGGTCGATCATTACCAGTACACTGATGGTTTTGTAATGTATTATTTGACTTTTTATACTTGATGCATCTGGAGTCCAATATAAACTGTTTTGTTTGGGTTTTAAAGATCTTCAAAACATGATTTCTTCCAGACTTTCTACTTTTCTTAGATTTTCATGTCCTCCATCTTCTCTAAGTTTCAGCAACCCCGGCCTACTGGTGGTTACTCAAACACATCACTCCATGTCCCATTTCTGTGTCTTAACGCAAGCTATATCCCACACTTGAAACACTCCAACTCTTCACCTCTGCTTCTTGGTTTCTATGACTTCTTTTAAATTAACTCAAATCCCACCTGCTTCAGGAGGATTTTCCAAGTTCTCCCATACCACCATCTCCAGCTGTTAATGACTTCCCCTCCCTGAGTACCTTCCTTATACTTTGTATATACCTTGTATCTACCTAGTGATTTACATGCTGTCTACAACATTGTATTGTGAACTCCTTGAGGGCAGAAATTCTCTTTTTGTCTTTCTTTGTATCCTCAGCTCTCAGCATAGTGCTTGGAACATAGACATTATTTAATAAATGCTTGTTGGCTTGAATTGACCGTAACAATCAGTGGAAAAAAAGAAAAAATGCAAAATGACCCATAGTCTTCCACGTTTGTAGTGGTGGTGGCATTGTGGTAGAAAATGATACAGAGAATGGTAAGAATTAAAGGTTTTAGCCTATCTATAATTATTAACTTGTCTATTGCTACTCTCAATGTGAGACCTGTGTCCAATAACTAATAAGTGGACAAACTAGATGATGAATTGAATCAAATCAATCTTGACATTCTCACTAAGGAAGTTAAAACTAAAAAGGAGTGACTCACAGCTTCTCCTTGGAGAAATAAGCAAAGTATTCGTTTTATCATGTGGCCAAAGGAAACAAAGAAACATCATTTCATGGGTCATTTCATATTGCCAAGCTCATAAGAAGTGTTTGCAAAAAGATCACCAGTAATATAATTGATGTTTATGTACCTACATCAGTGGCAGAAGATGAAAATGTAAAGAAATTCTACAAATAACTCAATAAGATCTTCCAAATTAAATCAACTTATACTTTAACACTGTGGCTTCAACAAAAAAAGTAGGTAAAGGAAAGGATGGAGAAAAAAATATGTTAGAAAATATGGTTCAAGAGCAAGAAACAAAAGCATCCAAAGACTCAGATTTATACATCATGAATATTTTCTTTGAGTAAATACTTGAAAAACACTATTGCCCCAAAATGAAATCAATTCTATTTTGACAAGATATATAACTCATTACTGCTGTGATAGTAACTCATAAAACAGTTTTCTGTGTAGTCTTGTTAAAGCAAAGATTAAAAATTAGTACAAAGCTAGAAGAAAAAATAAAAATTAGAAAAGAATTGGAGAAAAGAAAAAAGACATGCAATTAAAAAACCTTCCAATTTGATCTATTTAAACAAGCTATTGATTACAAAAAATGGTAAGTGGATGGAGGAAAAGTCATCAACACTAATTCCAACCATTTCATATAGAAGTTTAACTGATGCAAATCAATTGACATAATGAATGAGGAGACTAAAGAAGCCTAGAAACTACCATAGAAAACATTAGTCTTACTTGAAGAGCAAGAGAGATATGACAGCCAAGGGCAACACCAGCTAAAATTATAAAGTCATTTGTAAATTTTATGGAGAAGGATGGTGAAGCATTAGAAGCAGTATCGCCTCATAAACAGTGAGAAGCAGTGAAGGGAAAAAACAATTTAAAGAAAGCTGAGTGGCATCAGTTGGGAAATGGCTAAAAAAAATGTTTTTGATATACGAATGAAATAGAATATTACTGAGCTGTAAGAAATGATGAATATAATCAATATAGAGAATCATGGAATGGATTACTTAGAACTGATACAAAATGAAATAAGCAGAGCCAAGAAAACAACATGCACAATGAGTTAAACAATGTAAATGGAAAGAACAACCACAAAACAATTGAAAATAAATGATACAAAAGTACAAAGACAAGCTTTCCCCAAAGAATACATTGAATTTTTTTCAATGTATTGATCAATTTTCCAGATTTTTTTCTCTTCTTTTTCTTTTTTTCATTAAAATGATATGTTACATCTGATGGTTCTCTAAAAATGGGAAAGGGAATGATATAGGGGGAAATTTAGGCAATGTAAAAACAAAAGACATAATCAAAATTTATTTAAACAAAAAAAATGTTGAGTAAGAGGTCCAATTAAGCAAAGTTGTCTTGATGGCATTTAAGAATGAAACTGGAATGACTAGATGTGCACCATACGGTGGAAGTATAAAACATATGCAAAGATTTTTATAACTGATCATTCCATATGCTTTTATTAAATGCTACCCATGTGCTAAACATTGTGCTGGTAACTGGGGACACAAAGCAAAAGGGAAAACAGTCCCTGTGCTCAAGGAGCTTATATTCTACTATGGCAGAGTGGGGAAGAATGAGTCAGTAGAGTAATGTAATATGTATGAAGATAAATATAAACTAGATACATACAAAATAATTTCAGGGAGGACATTAACAACTGGGGGGGGGTGGGAATCAGGAAAGGTCTCTTGAAGGAAAGTGGCAGTTGAACTGAGCCTTGAAAAAAATAATAGGTTCCAGTAGGTAGAGGTGAGGATAGAGTGCATTCCAGGCATAATGGTCAGACTCGGCAAAGATGGGAGATAGAATGTCATGTACGGGGGCTGGTAAATAGACCATTAAGGACAATTGAGCCATGATTTTTTGACTGTAATTCA
>NW_020954720.1:7890508-7896266 GCF_900497805.2 Vombatus ursinus
CTTTCTTTCTTTCTTTCTTTCTTTCTTTCTTTCTTTCTTTCTTTCTTTCTTTTTTGCAGGGCAATTAGGGTTGAGTAACTTGCCCAGAGTCACGCAGCTAGTGTTATGTGTCTGCCTTCTGACTCCAGGACTGGTGCTCTATCCACTGTACCACCTAGCTGCCCCTACTGGAGGTATTTCTTATAGCGTGAGTTCTTAACCAGGGGTTCATAATTTAGAAATTATTTTAAAAAGATTGTAACTACTTCAAAATAATTAGTTCCTTTGTAATCTTATTTTCTTTATCTTCTAAAACATTCTAAGAAGCTATCCTTTGGCTTCAGTAGGTTGCTAAAAGGAATAAATGACAATAAAAAAGGATAGGAATCAATGTTCTAGATAGAAGATGTGGAAATGATTCTGAGTGGTACAAATGTGATTTTTTTAAAAAATCCACTGGACTAGACCAAGTATACACTGTTCTAGAGGTGACATAATGATGATAACATTAAGAGACCAGTTATCAAGGTATCTTCAGAAAGAGAAGATGTCAAACGCATGGAAAAAATTTGAAAACCAAAAGACTATCAATTGCTCTTGACTCATATGTCCACTTTCCCATATATATAAAATTCTGAGAGTAGTATATAAGTATGTATACATATTGATAATGATGTGAGAAGGAAGTGGGCAGCTTTCATGAGCAGTATTCTAAAATAAACCACATTGTAACCATCATACAATGAACTAAAATATGTAGAGAATACAAGATAATGATTAGTTTACTTTTGTTGACTATAAAAAAACTCATTCACTAAAACAAAATGCCACCTCAATGACTCTATTGAAAATGTTTCTCTAATCTATACATTAAAATTAAATAAATTTCCTTGAATGATATAATTAATAACATGCAGCATAAATTATAGATATGTATGTTCATATGTTTTTGCCACTGTCATGGAGAAGATCTAGTGAAGAGTACAAGCTGAAGAAGTTGAACAAAGATTTCCTAAAGCCAGTGAGGGCCTCACTTGATACTTACTAGCTGTGTGACCCTAGGCAAGTTACTTAACCCCAATTGCCTAAAATAAATAAATAAAAAAGATAGTGAGAGCCTCTAGATATTTAGGTTCACAAATGAAATTGTGATGATTGTATTAAGCACAAGAACATTAAGGAGCTTACTAAATGACATCCATAAATATTATAAAGAGTTTGACCTAATTATATTGGAAAAAGCAAATGGATGAAGAATGCCTTTTGTCCATGTGGTTAGATCAACAATCTACAGACCTCATCTATCAATATATGTCACTGAAAATGGACAATGATTTGGGACCAAAGTTGAAGGACAGTCGGCTGGATTGCCTTTGGGAAACTATAAAACTATTTTAATGAACCATAGGTTTTCCATGAAAGAAAAGCCCATCTTTTAGTCCTGATATTCTTCTGCTGGTATTACATGGCTGTAAGTTATAGAAATCCACAGTTTCCAAAGAACTAAAGTTGCAGATCTCTTAATGGGCAATGGAAAGGTACATGGAGCCTATGAACAAGCTGCAACACATTACAAATAATGTAATTACGAATGAGAAATGGCATAAAGGATATGACATCAAAGAAATGTATGGTGGAAAAAGAAAATTGGTTAGTTATGTCATGAGATTGAAGTCAGCTGGTAGACAGCCCACATGTTCAACATTATCTTTGCTATGTCAAAATAACTTGAGGGAAGACACCAGCACGATGGCCTCTTTTTGGTAAATTTATGGGAAGACATGGACATGAGTTAAATAAGATGAGCAGGCATGGATGGGCTGTAGTCAGGACATCAAAAGAAACACCTACATAATCTCACAGATTTATCTGAGTGTTTAAGTTTATTTTGGTCAAGCAATTGTAGTTTCCTGCTATTCATAGACTATCAATTGAAAATTATCCATGCTACAGAAATCCTCTGAGAAATATTGGTCTATTGAAGCTCTGGTACTTGAAGATGGTCCCTCACAGGAAATATTTTGTCTAAAAGAGATGTACTGATAAAGAAGAATCTGATTTGGAGATCCATATTGTAGTTTTGTGGGTAAAGAAAGAGGGTCATAGGAAGAGGATACTAGGTTCATTCAATATAATATGGAAAAATTCTTAACCAAAGCTCTTTATATGAAATTGAGAATAATACTTGTGGGGTTTATTAAGGGCCATGGTTTTTTATTAAAAGATGAAAGAACAGCTTATGTAAATATGCTTACTCTGCAGCTAACATACATGGCAATCTAGTATTACACTAGCATTCTGGATACCAAATATGAAATAGTCAAAAGTAAGCCTGCTGTAAAATATGGTAATTAGCTGAAGATCCCACTTTGGGGACCATTTCATTAAAAGGTGGGGAAAATTAGAAATCTTTGCAAAACCTAAAATAAATCCTTTCCCAGCAGAGGATGGTGATTGCATTTCCAAGCTGACACTATTATTAACTTATTTCTCCAGCTAATGTAAGATGTCATTCAGAGTTCCTATCTTGGCAGTGAACTTCTGCACCACTAGAAGGTGGTACACTATGGACTAGATCCATTTGTAGCAATTTCCTCCAACTTAGTGCAGTCTGGCAGCAAACGTGTCACTGGCTTCAATTATAATGAATATTCAGAAGTGTGTGGGCCAGAATTTAAATGCTTGACACTAGTGAATATTGACATCATTCCTCAAAATGTTCCAAATAGCCATTAAAAGAAAATCTGAGAGAAAATTGGGTCCTTAAACATTTTGGGGTTCAACCCCATATTCTTCTGACTGGCAAAAAACCCCCAATGAATTTAGAATGAGTGTGGCATCAAGCCTTCTAATGCTTCAACTATATTTTAAGGGGGATTGTTTGGGGGTTTATTGACTGGTTACATTTGTTGTTCTTCATAATATGCAATACAACTCTATACCACCAAATGATAAATGTCGATAAAAGAGTTCCTAATGATAAAATAAGTTTCTTGCCAAAGGTGATTTGCTATCTGTTCTGTAGGCAAATCAATATTTAAATATAATTGAGGACATTATAACCCATTTTTAAATGAGGAGTCAGTAAGGTAGAACCTAGATATTTTAATTCTGCCCTCTAGTGCCCCACAGGATACTTCTAACTCTTTTTTAGATAACAACCTTTTAAATATTTGATGACAATTATCATGCCCCATTCACCTCAATCTCTCTCTTTTCCAGAATAAATATCACTCATTTCATGAACCAGTCCCCATGTAATATGACTTCAATTTCTCTCACCATTCCAGACTTCCTTCTCTGGATGTTACAATTTAATAATGTCCCTTTTCAAATTTGATTCCCCAAAGTGAATACCATACTATAGACTAAATTTCAGTAACACAGAAGACAAGAGGACCAGTAATAAAGACTAAGAATTTATTAATTTTTTTATGGTATACTATTAACTAATATTGAACTTTCAACCAGTTAAGTTCTCAGGTGAATTACTATGAGGTTACTTCTTCCTTCATCCTGTGCTTTTGCAATTGACTATTTGAACCAATATAGGACTTTACAATCATCCCTATTAAATTTCTTGCTGATTTGGGCTCATCATTTTGGCTTGTTGAAGGGTTTATTTTGTTTTGTCCTTGATTCTGTCATCCTGATTCTGTCATCAATATATTCATTATCTCTCCAAACTTTGTGTCTTCTAAAAGTTTTATAATCGTGCTATTTTGTGTTTTCATCTAACTAACTGATTAGAATACTGTAGAATTAAGAATCTTTCATAAAACCATTAAAGATGTTTCTTCAGGTTGACATTAATCACCACTATTTGGTCATAACCGCTCAATCAGTCATAAAGCCATCAAACTATATTATTATCTAGTCCTTATTTCTCCATCTTGTCCACAAGGCTATCAAGATATACTTTGTCAAATAGCTTGGTGAGATGCCAAGAAATGTTGTCAACAGAATGTAAGTTCCTCAAGGGTGGAGATTGTTTTATTCTATGTATTTGTTTCTTTAATGCTTAGTAAAATGCCTGACACTTAGTAGGTGATTAATAAATGTTTATTGATTGATTCTTAATATATTTTCCCTAATCCAAAAGACCTGTGATTTTGGTCAACTTGAAGAACTCCTGGTTTGGGAACTCCTGTCATCAGGGCAATTTCTTAATTTTCTGTAACTTGATGAATAAGTAATAGAGAGTTGCCCAAGTCATACGGAAGCTAAGTGGACTTATCCAGGATCACACAGATAGTAAAAGTCAGAGGCAAGATTGGAACCTTGGTTTTCCATGCTACCTCTACCAATCTAGTGACCCAATGAAAAAATTTAAAAAAAATAAAAATTTTAGTATAACTTACATTTAGGGAAAAATATGAGTTCTCAAAAATCTTTAGTTCTTTTCTTAAGAGATCACGAAACATCTTTATTATATATCAGTACTTCTTCCTCTTCTACATGATTCTTCAGTGATCATCATTTATACATTTCCAAGTACTTTTGATGTTCTAGGATAGAGTTAATCTGGGATAAGTGACTCAAACTCATTTAGAGCAGATAAATTCACTCTTTTAGAACACCTAAGCGCTCTCATTACATATCCTGGGCTTCGATTCCCTAAACTTCATTTGATCTAACTTCTGCAATCCAAAGATCATTCTTACTTAACCAGAAGGTAGGGGGAAAAGTTAGGAGCTGGGTAGTTCCACTATCTCTGTTAAATGTTTTTTCACCATTTGCCCTGAGCAGTGGGATTATCAACGTTCTTGCTCTGAAAATACTTTAAAGAGCCATTTTAAAATTATGCTTACTTTTTTGTTCAAAGTTCAACTCATTTTGGACTTTGGCCTTCTTGACCCAATTCTTATAGTCCTCTGTTAACCTTTTTGTATTCATATTTTGGCATGAGCCTCTCCTTACATCTTTTACATCAGATTCATCCGAAAACTCCCTGCCCAACCACATAGTTCTCTTTCAATGCCTTCCTTATTTCTTCTTCACTGGAATCATTGTAAGAATTTCATTTTTGAGAACTTTCTATCTAGGGGTGTACTGGTAAATGTTTAACAACTAAAGCTCAAGGGGGAAAATGGTACACACTTTTCAGTTTAATCTGCATTATTTAACATTTTTTTTTTTTGGAGGCAATGGGGTTAAGTGACTTGCCCAGGATCACACAGCTAGTAAATGCCTGAGGCTGGATTTGAACTCAAATCCTCCTGGCTCTCGGGCCAGCACTCTATCTACTACACTACTGCCCCTGCATTATTAACATTTTCACCGTCACTTTTAAAAAGTCCAGATAATCAACATAACAATAAATCAAGCCCTGATTTGTACATTTGCTGATTTCCCGGGAGTAAATGATCACACTGAAATTTTCACAAATTGGCTCTCATGAGCTGGTTTAAGCTGGCTCTAGCACACTGCTGCTGAGTTCCGTGCCCCTAGAACTATCTTTACTTTTAGAGTTTGGAGCAAAAGGATCATGTTTGTCATTTCTCTGGATATTTTGAATTCGATTTTGAACCCTTCTTCCATCTAAATTGCGACAGTACTTATGCAATGTTTACTCTAAAAAGAAAGATCTTTCTAATACATTAGGGTTACTAGCTTCTCCCAAAAGTTAAGACAGTTGAGTAGTGGTGGATTTTTTGTTTGTTTGTTCATATTTTTTTTAGCAACATAGTCAGAACAGTACAAAGAGCAGTAGATTTGAAGTCAGAGTACTTGTGTTGAAATTCTGCCTCTGAAGCTTACTACCTGTATGACCTTGGTG
>NW_020954720.1:7898804-7910950 GCF_900497805.2 Vombatus ursinus
CTAGCTGGCTCCTGTTTAAGTGCTAGCTAATATTAATATTATTCTAGATCTAAATTACAATCCCACATATTTTAAATACACAAGTATTTAAAGGAAACTTGAAAAGAAGGAAGAATCTTTTTGTAATGTGAATAGGCAAAATTTTCATACCTCAGATTTTCTTCAATCCTTTGATATTTTGTTCATTGTGATCTCATTTTTTCCCATTATTTGGATACTTTTATATTGGAAGAGAAGATTTTTTTTGGAGTGATTTATGAGTGTGTGTTCATGTGTATGTGTGCTCCCATCCACACAAGTCCTGCTGTATACACTGAGAGAAGTCCAGGTTACACTGACGGTAAGAGGCATAAAGATAGATATGTAAAGAGCAGACAAAGCACAGGTGGTCTCCTAAAGAAAAATCAGTGCACCATGTTCCTGAGGCAGGTGGAGGGAAATGAGCCTGGTGAGACCGGAAGAGCTACTAAGGATGCAGTCTTTTTTCAAGCCAGGAGATGGCGCACCAATCTGTTCTTGTTCCCTCTCTGCATATGCACGAATAGGATTGGCCCAGATTTGGAGCTTCTAACTTTCCTTTGGATATCTTAGCATTAGTCTAGATTCGTCTAGTCTATAGGGCAGGTAGGTAGAGCAGTAGATAGAGCGACAGACCTGGAGTCAGGAAGACTTATCTTTCTGAGTTCAAATCTGGCCTCAGACACTTCCTAGCTGTGTGACTCTGGGCAAGTTACTGAGCCTGTTTGCCTCAGTTTCCTCATCTGTAAAATGAGCTGGAGAAGGAAATGGCAAACTACTCCAGTATCTCTGTCAAGAAAACCCCAAATGGGATCACAAAAGGTCAGACATGACTGAACAACAACAGTCTAGTCTAGTCTAGTGTGAGGGTATGAAAATGTCCAAGAATAATCCATAACTTAAATGAATCCTGTTCATACCCATCCCATTGAAGTTCAAATTTCCCAGTAAGGATTTCTAACTCATAAATAGATTAGAGGATATTTTATCAGGATTGATGTTAAAGTGCAAAATTAGAAGTCTGAAGTATTTGGTTGCTCTTGGGCAGAGTTTTAAAATCTCAACTCCCCCAATTGATCAGTCAATATGCATTTATTAAGTACCTACTGTGTTAACCACTAGGGATATCAAGAAAGGTAAAGGAAAGTTCCTTCTCTCAAGTAGATTTCTTAAAAACATTGAAAAGAAATGAAAAAAAAATCAGCTTTAAAACTCCCAACCATGGGGGCAGCTAGGTGGCCCTGGAGTCAGGAGGACCTGAGTTCAAATATGGCCTCAGACAGTTGGTACTTACTAGTTGTGTGACCCTGGGCAAGTCACTTAGCCTCAATTGCCTAACCACACACCGCCCCCCCCATAAAAACAAAACAAAACAACACCTCCCAACTAGAGGACAAATAGCTGTTCCTAGTGAAGTCAGGAATATCAGCTCCTCAGGTTAAGGTTTGACTCCACTTCCCCAATCTCAATTATTACTCTCACAGAGATATTGATGCCCCTAAAGGCTTTTGTACAAAGCATGCCATGCCTGAGTCACCAAGTCTAGGAGAAAGGCATTGACTGGTTCCTTTGACTCCACCCTCCTCGGTAAGTGGTCAGTGAAGATTATTCGCTTGAACACAAGTAGGGATGGCAGTCTCTTCCTGGCCAATAACTCACTGAATCCAGGGATCTAATGTTTCAGCAAGCTGAGCTTCAGAGGATCCATGGTTAAGCATTGTCTCTCAAAATTTTCTGCTTTCTATGGGTGGGAGAAAGATACACCGAAATAGAGCAACTCCCAGCTCTGGAGTCACTGGCATTCTCTTCTGGCTTGCTTTCAAACTGTCCCCACCCTTGAATGAGCTCAGGCAACTAACTGCCTCCACACTAAATACTTAGAGCAATTCAACCCCACCTTTCCTGCTTTTCTCTGGTGCTTAGGGATGTCAGGAAAATGCAGAGGAAAAGAAAGGGAAAAAAACCCAAGTAGATGTTACATATGCAATTCTATTGTTTGCTTTAAAAAAGAAAAATAGATGACTATGATTAACCCTTTATTACTCGATCATAGTAACAACGACAAAAATAACTAACACAGAGCCTACTACGTGCCAGTCACTATGCTAAGTGCTTTATCGTATTTGATCCTCTCAACTCCAGAATGAAGATGCTATTATTATCCCCATTTTTTTTACAAATGAGGAAACTGAGGCAGACAGAGGTTAATTGACTTGCCTAGTGTCACACAGCTAGTAAGTATATGAGATGAAATTTGAACTCAGGTCTTCCTGACTCCAGGTCTAGGACTCTATCCACTGAGCCACCCAGCTACCTTCCTTATCCATTGCACCACCTAGCTAAAATAGGAATGTTGTACTTCTGGTCAAGGATAATATTTCTGATTTTTAAAAATATGATCCCAATAATAGTTTGTATTAGTGGTATGCTGGAAACACCAGCAGATTTGGTGTTAGGAAGTGAGTTTGAATCTAGGCACTGTTGCTTATTAACTATTTGACCTTTGGCAAACTAATCAACCTCTCTGGGACTTAGATTCTTCATGTGTAAAATGAGGAGGTTGCACTAGATGATTTCTGAAGTCCCTTACCTTCCCCTTCCATATCAATGAGCCTGGGCTGTTCTATAGGTATAAGTGATATAGGTCAAGAAACTTTCCATTACTATATCCATAAAAGTTCACCTTCCAATTCCTCCCCCATTGTTGGCATTATTTTCTGAACATTTTAAATATATACATACACATATCATATTCATATATATATATACTCATATAGTATATATATATAAATATATACATATNAATATATACATACACATATCATATTCATATATATATATACTCATATAGTATATATATATAATTTATATACATATATATCTACATATACATATATAGTAAATGTATGTTATCAGTCATTGTGTCCAACTCTTCATGGGTTTTCTTGGAAAAGATACTAGAATGGTTTGCCATCTCCTTCTCCAGTGCATTTTACAGATGAGAAATGGAGGCAAACAGGGTTAAGTGACTTGCGAAGGGTCACGCAGCTAATAATTGTCTGAGGCTGGATTTGAACTCATGAAGATGAGTCTTTCTGACTTCAGGCTTGGTACTCTATCTACTATGCCACATAGCTGCCCTTTAAATGTATGAACATATATTATATACATATATATGCACATACAAATATATTCTATACACATACACATATGTATGTGCGTGCATGTGTGTGCGTACATGTGTATGTGTATGTATATTTTTTTCCACTGTGGTTTCTGTTCAGGTTTACAGACAGCAAGCATGAAGCCTAAACCTTTTATGTTATGGCTGATGTGTTACAAGAGTTTTAGGGTGAGTAGAAGGCCCTCAAAATACTAGGCCCCTTATAAACATGTGAAAGGGGATCATGATACTTCGAGATCAGTTAAAAGGTAAAGGGTCCAATTTTTGGCAGCCAGTGAATGTTTCCCTTTATGGGGTAAAGGTGCCAGTCCTGATTCAAACAGATGGTTGTTATTTCATGATTCAACATAACTTCCCTCGACATTTCTGTCTCTGCCAATTGTTGGTCTAGATTTAGTATCACATTTTTAGGAAAGAATATTGAGAGTGTGATTGAGAAGCAATTCCAATGATATTTAGCATTTCTCCACTTCTACAACGCTTAGCAATAGAGATTTAAGCCAGGGTTGCAGAAGAGCTTATACTGGTTTTGATTGTGGATGCCTTACAGGGTAGGTACAGTGGAAAGTACACTCTATCTGCAGTCACAGGGCCTAGGTTCAAATCCTGCTTCTAACATATACTACTCGTGTCTCCTTGGGAAAGTCACTTAATGGTCCTCAATCTCACTTTCTTTACCTGTAAAACAAAGGGATTAGACTAAATGCTGTCTGAGGGTTCTTCCACCTCTAGATCTATGATCCCATGACTTTTTCCAAATAATAAGGCAAGAGAAAATACTTATAGCGGTCCTTTAGAACTTACCCGGCAGTTTCCAGCATTTGATACTGGGAAAGAGAAAGGAAGGAAAAATACTCAAAAGATGGTTAGCGAAGATCTAGAAAAGAAAGCAGGGCTCATCAAGATTGTAAGTTGTGCTAAATCAACCTCACTTCCTTTTTTGACATCTCGCCTACTCTAGGAGATTATGGAATTTTTTAAACTTAAAACCATGAATTTTATGCATGGTTTATAATTCAATATGTTAATTTTAAAATTGCCCTGTGTCTCCCGCTCTCAGGAGAATGTTATAGATAGTTTACCTAGATTTTTAGCAAAGCAAATGCTATTCTTGTTAAAAAGAAACAGAGATGAGGACCAGATAGATGAATTCTTAGCTCCAGAGACCCAGAGATAGCCTATTAGCATTGCTATCATAGTATCAAGTCTACAGAGGTTACCAACAAGGATGAACAGGAACTTCCAACCAGTACATGAGGTACCTAAAATATACGTTCCTCACTTGAGAATGATTGAGCTCACTCAGTGTTCACTCGTTTGCCATTTGGCATAGGATACAGTACATTATACCTATGCTCCTGCAGCTGCACTCATTACCTCTCTTCTTCCAAGTCCTAAAGCCCTAGGAAGTCTGGGTTACCTTAAAAACAATGAGGTGCAGCTGGGTCACTTTTGCTAAAAAAGCTTGGCACTTGAACAAACCAGAAGCAGAATATTTTCTGTGTCTACAATTCCATAAATCCACTGGCAATGTTTGAGTACAAGCTGTAAGACAGTATTTTTATTCTGTTGTATTTGGGTCTCTTGATGATTATTAGAACCTTTTAAAGGCTTTGGTTTTAGTTTTGAATTGACCTGAGAATTCATTGGGATGCGGAACTCCCAGGTGAGGAAATTCCTTCTACCTATACATATAAGCACCTATTGTGAAATTTATAGTCTCAACTTAGAGTCCATAAACTTGTTGTTGTTGTTGTTGTCTAATGAAATATTTTGGTAACTATTTCACTATAGTTTTCTTTGTAATCCTATATATTTTATTTTATACATTTAAAAACATTATTTTCAAAAGTGGTGTATAGCTCTACCAGCCTGCTGCTAAAGGGGTACACATGATACACATGGTACATCGTGATATACAAAATATTTAAGAATCTCTGTCATATACAGTCACCTGAGACACTGAGAGGTTAAGAGGCTTGCCCACAGTCACAAAGTCAATATGTGTCAAGGTAGAACATGGACCTAGGTCTTCCTGACTCTGGAACCAGTTCTCAGGCCAAGCTGCCACTCTTCAATGGTTTAATGCCTTAAAAATCATTTAATATCTTATGCCCAAATTTAACAAAATTCTAAGCACTTGTTACTTCACTTAGTAATGAAATGTTCCTGGGAGGAATGGATAACAAGGGTCAGAGTAATGAAATGGTCTAGTGGCCAATTTAAAGCCAGAAGCTCTGAGTTGTATTTTCCCCCTCCATTTTGTTTCTAAGTTTGCTTATCTGACAGATGGGGATAATACACCTGAATCACTTAACTGAGTGTTATTGAGATCAATTGAGAGAATGTATGTGAAAGCCCTTTGTATCTATAGAGCATTATATAAATGTAAGCTACTGTTATCCTCATTTTAAACATTTGAAAATCAGAGCGACAACATTGTGCAGTGACCAACTTTGTTAGACTTAGCTCTTCTGGGCAATGCAATGATCTAAGACAATTCCAAAAGACTCATGATGGAAAATGCTATCCACATCCAGAGAAAGAACTATGAGGTCTGATACCATTTTCACTTTTTTGTTGTTTTTTGTTTTTTCTGTCTCATGGTTTTTCCCTTTTGTTCTGATTCTTTTTTCACAACTTGACATTCTTCTGATGTGGAAATATGTTTAACATGATCATACATGTATAGCCTATATAAGATTACATGCCATCTTGGGGAGGGGGAACTAGAAAAGGGTGGAAATTTATAACTCAAAATCTTAAAAAAGCGATTGTTGAAAACTAAAAGTAAATTAATTAATTAAAAAGAAAAGAAAATCAGAGTGAAAAGAGGTCAAAATATTTGTATCAGGTTATGTCATCAAGAAGTCATATGGTTATAGCCTTTTATCACAAATGAAATTTGAAAAACAAATATATCTCCCAGGTTAACTACTAGAAAGAATATTTATCACAGGTATGTTGCATAAAGCATAAATATTACCCATCAATATAAATATGCCAATCCTTCCAGAAATTGTAAGAAAGGGAGGGTTCTTTCCGCTGGTGATCTTTTAATTATGCAATTCAAAGGATATAGCAATTCCTTCCGCAAACTTTGCTTGGGGGCCCAGAATCTCAACTGATATTTCTGTACAGAAAAACAATGTTTTCCCTTAAAACTTGAATCTAAAAGCATTCATTTGAGGTTAAACTGGTGAGGTTGTGCTGGGAAATATTGTTAGCTTTGTAGGAAGAACATGGTTTCTGCAAAAAGAGATTCCCCCTTCCCTGTACAGGTATGATTCCAGTCTGCTCAGAGCTTTCCTTCTCTAAGGAAACATTTAAAGAGCTGGCATCAAATTCCTCTTTTCTGTCATGGCAGAAGGAGAGCATATGGAGGAAGCTGGAATTGATGAGCAGGATTTGAAGGGCTGTCATTCATGAATTCTTTCTCTGAGACTACAGCACCAGCCTGCAGACTCTGAATTCCTATTCCCTGTGACTGTATCACCAGTGGCTCTAACTGAAGGAAGCAGCAATAAAAATAAACAAGGCTGCCTTTGCATTTTGCAGGTGTGAGATGGGCGATTATATGAGACACAGGTCACTCCACAGCTTAATACTTGTAATGTCTTCTTTCACTTGAAATAATGTTTTTATGGAGTGGAGCACTGTTGTAGGTTGCTCTGAGGAGCAGTGCTGTGGGTTTAAAGTCAAGTGGGATGGATTATTCCTTAAGGGACCATCAAATTGAACACAGACCTGTAAAGAAAGGCAACTCTTTACTTTAGAGGGCTGGTGCAAAATATATTGCTGCCCTTGACAGAGATGTCTTTGACACCCTTATTTAGAGCCCTCTCTACAGATCCAAATCTGAGGTTCTATTCCAGATCAGCCAGCCACAAGCTAGCTGTGTACTTTGGGCAGGTCACACACATTTTCTTTTCTCAGTTTTGTCATCTCTAAGTGAAGAGGGGAGAGAGGTAAACTTGGGGGATGGACTGGGAGATTGCTGGGTGAGTGGGGAAATAAACTAGGGTATATGAATGTGATAGAACACAATAAAGAAATTAAGAATGACAAATATAAAGAAATACATAAGAGATTAAATAATGGGAAGAAAAGGAAACAGAATGAGATCAGCGCATCTATTGACTAGAGCTATACAAATGGAAAAAATATATATATAAATCCAGGCTGAAAGGACAAAGACAGTGGAAGAGTACACAGGAGTTTTGCATATGTACATATATATGCACATATACATATATACACATATGTATCTGTACATATGAATATATTATATATGCATATTTAAATGCAAAACTGGATTTTTACAAATAAGGAAAGTGAGACTCAGAAAGTAAAAGAATTATCCATGATCATACAGCTGGTAACTATTCCAAAACACTCATTTAATTAAGTATAATTTAATTGATTAAATAATTTATAGTTTAAAAACTTTAGATAGTAATAAAGTCAATTGAATTTATATTTGTAACTAATAAAATATTTTTCAAAAGAAAGAACAGCATAAATATTTATATGTGGCTAAATGTAGCAGCAGGAAATATAAGTTTTATTGTTTTATTAAAATTATTTAACAAAATAAGGCATAATTTATCAATCTATTAAATGAGTATGATAGAAAAATGACTTGTGTTATCTTGGATTATTATGGGTCTCAATTTCCTCATTTGTAAAATAAGAGAGCTAAATTAGATCATTCATTTAACAACTGGTAAACACCTACCATATTCGTAGCATATATATATATATAAAAATATAAGGGGCAGTCTTTGCCACCATGAGGTTTAAGGTGCAAACACAGATATCTATAGGACACAATATTTTATGATAAATGCAGTCAAAATGTACAAAATGTTGTGTGGGGCCTAAGGGTGAAGATTATAAAGACCCATGAGGATCAAGCAAGGCTTCTTAGAGAAGGTACCATTGGATTTAGAATTGGAAGGGTGAGTTAGGATTCAGTAGTCGAAGATGAAAACTGAAATTATTCCAGCCAGAAACAGTGGCATGAGTAAAGGCATGGAACTAGAAGAGTTCTGGCCATGTCTGGTAAGAATTTGAGTGGAATGAGAGAGTATATTGATAAGATAAGATTTAGTCAAGGGTGGGGAACTGGCAGCCTCAAGGCCACATGTGGCCCTCTAGGTCCTCAAGTGTGGCCCTTTAACTGAATGTCAAAATGTCGAAGTGTGGCCTCAAGGCTGCAGGTTCCCCACCTCTGGGTTAGGTGGTGCCAGACCATGGAAAAGCCAGAAATGTCAGGTAAAGGAATTTTAATTTTAATCAGGAGACAGTAGGAAGCCAATAATTTTTTGGCAAAAGAACAAGAGCAGATCTATATATGAGAAAGAGTATTATAGAGATGATGTGAAGAACAGAATTGTGGGTGAGTTTTAGCTCAGAATTAATCAATCAGTAAGCACTTATCAAATACCTACTTTGTGCCACTTTCTACTCTGCGCCCTTACCGCTGGGGTTGCTAGTGTTTCACTCTCCAAAGCAGACCATTTCTCATGACTGAGCAAAGCTCTGAACTCCCAAGAAATTATATCCACAGATATTTAACCCAGTCATTTTTTATCTTGTTATATAGCTTATATCTTTGCCTTACCCCCTTTCCCTCACCCTTTGCTATGATCAAGTTAACACTATCTCCATTGTCTATGGAAAAGACATGTACATGAACTGCCTTATTTTCTACTCACCATTTCTGTGACATCCCAGAACAAAACACCTTTTCCTGGCCACCACTCATGTATATTGTCTACCTCTATTAGAATATAAACTCCCTGAAAGCAAGGACTCATGGAGATACAAGATAATAACCTGAAGGGATAATGGATCAAGTGAGGGGTTTAAAAAGATGGGGGAGACCTTGGTGTGTTTGTGGCAGCCTGGCAAGAACCATTAGCTACACAGAGATTAAAGATGTGGAGAGGGGATGATTGTGGGGGCAATCTGCTAAATGAGATGACAGTAAATAGGAATCAAGGGCATGAGTAGAGAAGTTGGTAGTGATTAGGAAAAAGAGCTATCTTCTCATTAGGTACTAGAGAAAAGGAGAAGAAATGAGGAATGATATCAAGGTGTTTTGAGATATAAATAAAGGAAGAAGGATCTCACATTAAATGACAACTCTTTATAAAACTATAGATTGCATAGAGTGATCAGAACTGCTGATCAATTTGATGAATCCCCTGAATCAACTTGTTGAGATTATTGAGTATAAACTTATTAGAAGGAAGTGACTTTCATGCACCTTAACATGTTGCTAAAAGGAAACAGGGAATTCCTTCCTATAATTGGTCCCCACTGACTGGAGCTTGCCTCTTGGTGATTGGTTGATTGGGATTTAGGAGGATAGAATCTTGTTGGGAAAAGTTACTCCATCTCTGGTCTAGACGAGTGATCAATGAAACAGCCCATCAGAAGACACATTTTCTTTTCTGTTCTTTTCTGTTTGCTGGCTTCTCCTTAAACTTCTAGACCAGAGTGCAAGAAGTGGGGAAGAAGGAAGATTTCTTTCCCTCTCCTCCCTTCTTTCCCACCTCAAACAACAATGGCAGAAGTATATGGCAGTTGAGACATGATTTCACACAGCCTGAGTAGGGAGTTCTCAGCAGCTACCAGGATCACTCAGATCTAGTTCATACACAACTTCCAGACTTAGCTACTGTCTATTTCTATGCCATACTGAGAGTTATCCAAAGTCTTTGGTGGTTGCTATGTGACCTCACCAAATTAAACTCAATTTTCACTTTCATTCCACTTACCAGTTGCCTGATGGGACATTCTGCCTCCTTGAAATTGCTGAAAAGAAAAACACCAAATATTCTTTGAATGGGCTTCACTTTCACCCCAAACTGCAAGAGAATCCTCTCTGGCTATCTCTTCAAGGGTAAATTGGAAACATGGGGTCTCTGGGAAATGTATGTACATACACATTTCCAGCTTACCTGAACCTCCATGGTTCTTTATCCCAGCCACTTCTGGGAAGTCTGGGAAAGTTATACAAAAAGCGATACAAAAAAAGGCTTGAATAGCAGCCAAAATCACCAATCTGAGATAAAGAAATTCCTGCATTTGTATGAGCATATCAGTTACATTGAAGTCAATAGAAGGGGAAAAAAAACTACTATATTTGGTTTCTATAGTCCCTGGCACTATTTGACTTCCTTTGTGAATCAGCCAGTTATAGCTATCTGCCATTGTTCATGATTTCTTCTCTTACTCTTTCATAGAGCAGACGGAAAGGGCAGAGACTAACCTGCCTTCATCCCATGGTGGTTCTGTTGACAAAAACAGAGAAATTAGAATTAATAATTGGTGTAGGATTGAATGTGAAACTTTTTCCTCTTGTCATGTTGAGTCTCCAGTGTTGAAAGAACATTCAGGTAGGTAGATACAACTAAGATGCCAGGCATGGTGGTAAATACCTGTAATCTCAGCTACCAAGGAGGCTGAGGCTGAGCATTTTGAGTTCTGAGCTGGGCAGACTATGACAATCAAAAATGTATACTAATTTCAGCATTTATATAGATAACACCTAGGAGTAAGGGGCAACAGATTGACAAAGGAGGGGTGAACTGGACCAGGTCAGAAATGGAGCAGGTCAAAACTCCAATGCTGGTCCACAGTGGGATCAGGACTATGAGAATTCACTACATTTCCAAACTGGATGAGATGGGGAAAGTTAGCCTTGAAAAAAAAAAAGATATAACCCATAGAAAGTTGGAAAATATGCCTGGCATTCATAAAGAAATGTTGAAGCTTGAAATATAGATTTGGGAATGTTAGAATGATAACTGACACTATCATTGACACCATGTTAACACAGTCATTGACAGGATGAATAGATGAAATTGCCAAGCAATGAGTGAAAAGAGAAGAGAAGAGAGAACAAGAAAAGAGACTGAGATGTCAAAGAAGGATCCTCAAAGGAGACAGAGAAAGAATGGTCAGAGACAGAGGAGGGGATGTTATCATGGAAGAAAGGGGATCAAAGAGGGGGTCAACAGTGGCAAATAAGACAGTTAAACAGTAAAAAGCAGGTCTTGGATTTGATAAGAAGGATATTATTGATAATTTTTTTAGAGAGAAGCTTCTGTGGAGTTAAGATGAAAGTCATTATTGCAACACACTGAAATGAGTTAAATGGTGAGGAAGAATTCTGTTGTGTCCGAATTTTAGGGTATTGGTCAGTAAAGAAGCTTTATTTAGAAATACATAGTTATATATAGCTCTTCCATAGGGGATGATTTAAGAAGAATCCCCATCAAACCCCTCCAACACCCCACCTCAGCCCCTTCTCCCTACTGAGTTTTTAAAGGACTGCTATACTCAGATTAAAAACAACTTGGTTATTTCTCCATTTAGTCTTATTAAAGAAGCAAACAGTTGATCTTGCTAGGGAGTAGAGATCAGAATGTGTATGTGCTTAATCTATGGTTAATGTTGGGAATGCAATATGGGGACTGGGGTGGTAATAGCAGTGTACTGGTGAATGTTTAACTACCAGCTCTCCAGAAAAAAATGTACCTTCAATACTCTTTTAAGTTTAATTTGCATGTAACATTTTTTCTATAACTTTCTTAAGTCTTATAGACAATCAACAAAACAACAAATAAACCCTGATTTGTAGGGTTTCACATTTCACACTGAAAATTTAACAATAAGCCTAATCATTTCAAACTATTTCCAATACATCCCTGGGAGGGGGACAGACTTGTATATGACTAATTTATTTGCCTGAAATGGTGGATTGCTATTCAAATAGAATTACTCATGTTAAGAGAGGTATACACAAGTTTCCTTTCCCCTGGTCTCCACAAGAGGCATTGTTGTCAGCTACTCTTTCAAGAATTTTGGTGGTTAAAAGGAAGGAATACATAGGACAGGCAAGGAGATTAAGAGGGAGAATTGTGTGGCA
>NW_020954720.1:7910979-7920423 GCF_900497805.2 Vombatus ursinus
ACTTGCCCAGGGTCACACAGCTAGTAAGTGTCAAGTGTCTAAGGCCGTATTTGAACTCAGGACCTCCTGACTCCAAGGCCAGAGCTCTATCCACTGTGCCACCTAACTGCCTCATATGTTAGTCTTTAAATTATGAAATTCAAATTCCTCATTTGGAACTTGCTAGTTGCATGACCCTGAGCAAGTCACTTAACCTCAGCCTCTGTTTCATCATCTGTAAAATGGGTATAATAAAATTAATAGTAGTATTATTAATGAATCTCCCATAGGTACTTTAAGGTTTAAATTAGATGACATATATAAAGTGCTTAACATATTTTAAAAGGCTAAATAAATGTTAATTATTATGCCAAGATTTTTGAGGTATGATAGCAGGAAATTAGGGGAGCTCAGAGTGATGGCCTCTACCCTCTCAGTGAAATAGGAAGTGAGGTCACCTGATGTATATGGAGGTTAGGGTAAAAGTTGAGGGCATCAGGAGAGGAAAAGGTTTAGAAGAGCCAATATGGGGAATGAGACAGGAAATCAATATGACTAGAATAAAAGGATTACTGAGCAGCATTGAGGGCTCAACTGAGGTTGTGCAGCATAAATTTATAGTGAATGAAATTTGCTTGATTTTGAGCCTTTTTTTTTTTCCAGTGAAGCTGAGCACCTCCAAAAGAGGCTCTAAGAAATTGAAAGTGGGAATTACTCAGGCAAGATGAGGATTAGAAGGATAGGAATAGTAGAAAGTCAGCAGGGGTAAGGACTTAGATATGCAAATAAGTGGCCCCAACAAGAGCACTGGGTAAACACTGGCCAAGAAGACAAGGGGATGGAGATCAGGGAAGAGAGCTAAACTGAATAGGGAGGTGCCAATGAGGGCACAGAGCATGGTTCCATGAGGGGGAGTAGGAGGGATAGAACGATAGGCTATTTTCAGTTTTATAGCTGGTATAGTTTCAGTTAAGGGTAAAGTATAAAAGGTGGCCATGCTGATGTGTGACTGCCGTAGGGTAAAAATGAACATTTTAGGAATTGAGGACAAAGATGCCAGACTATTAGAAGAGTCATTGATGAGAATATTGACATTACAGAGGATGATGACTGTGAATGGAGTAGAGGGGTCCTGGGTGCCAAATATACGTTGATGAAGATATGAGAGTGAGCTAGACATCAGCTGACAGAAACAGGGAAAGGTGCTATAATTGTAGGAATGGCTTTTATCGAAAGATGGTGGTAGCCATAAGCAATGAAAGGAGCTACAGGTAGTAAATGATATAGGATGTCCCCAAAGTCTCAGTGCTTTCTGTGCGGGGGATCCTCTTCCTGGCTTTGTGAGTTGGGGAAAACCACAAAAGGAACAGCTGCCTTTAGGATATGGAGGGATATGGCATTCAGAGAGGAAAGCAAAATTTTCTTTAATGAAAGGATATGGAAGAAATGTTAACTGAAAAGTTTAAAGATGAAAAAAAAGCTTACTGAGACTAGAACAAAGTTTTCAAAGGATACAATGGAAAGAATCATAGCACGATAGGCAGAGTTAGGGTGCATCTGAGGAAGGGGAGGTGGATGGAGTGAGAGTGCAGAGAGAAATAGTAAGAGGTAATTACAATGGTAAGGGGTAATTATGTCAGATTGGATTCCATGCTGAATTCAGAATCAGGAGACCCATATTCAAATTCTGTCTCTTACATTTACTGACTGTGTGACTCTGGGCAAGTTTATTTAACTCCTATAGAATTCAAGCCGCTTCTCTAGGACTTACCTTCTGAATCACAGATAAGTTGAGATCTGCCTCAATGTATGGAGTTCCCACAGAAGGAGCACCCCATTCTGATAAAACATAGATTCTTCATCTTTGAGTATTTGTATAACAACAGTTGACATTTATACAAAGTTTTTAAAGTATATAATGTAATCATTAATGTCCAAAACAGAACTCATCATTTTCCCCCTTTGCTTCCCAGAGCACCACCAAATTTCTCCTCATTCCATTCCTCCTCCAGTCAACAAGTCATTCTCCCCTTCACTTCACTTCCTTCTCAACAAATTCCAGGGTCTCATCTCCTGGAACAAATAAGGAATCATCTGTTTAGCATTTAAGACCTCCGTAACCTGGTCCCTTCCTACCTTGCCAATATTCTTACCCTTTACTCTCCTCCATGTACTCTACCATCTGGCTCCCCTGGTGGCCTTGCTTTTCCTCACAAAAGACACTCCGTGTCCTGACTCTTTGGATTTGCACTGGCATCCCCTCATACCTGGAATGCTCTCTCTCCTCACCTCTTCCCCCTAGTTCCTGTCACTCCCTTCAAGGCAGCTCAGATCTCACCTTCTCCAGGAGGATTTTCTTAATCTCCTCTTCTTCCCTGCCCTTATCATACAACCCACCCCCCCCACCATCAATACAACAATTTGCATTGTATATGTCTTGCGTGTACATATTATTTGCATATTATCTCCTCCATTGGAATGTGAATTTGAGAGCAAGGGCCATTTTTAATTTTTTATTTATTTTGTTTATTGTTATTTGTATCTTAATGGTCAGCATAAGACTATGGCACATATTAAGTGTTTTTAAAATGCTTGTTGACTGCCTGAGCCGACTAATAATCATAATCTATGTGTCTGAGCACTCACAGACTGAATTGGAACTTGGAAGTATTGGTCTTTTAATAATCTATGACTCAGCCTAGGGTTCCCCCTGGGAACACCAGGATCTGTCTGATGTTACCCTTTCCTACCCACCTACTCCTAAACTCCCTGCCAGCAACAAGATGAACAATTATCACTCAAAAACAGATTTATTAGAGACAACAAGAATACAAAAAAAGACATAGAAATAGCCCCTACCCCGTCCTCAACAATGGACAGTCCAGCACTTGGTCTAAGTCTCACCTTTGGAAATAGACTTGAGGGTCTTACTGAAAAAGCGGTATCTTCCTGGTACTGGCTTACCTCTCCGTCTGGAGTTAGCACGCTCCCCCCACTTGCTGCTGCTGCCATTCCTATGTTAAGTGCCCTCATTCTTGGGATGGTGTCTCTCATCCGCAGTGCATTCAGTTTCAGCTTGTTGGCTTCATGTGCCTTTGGGTTGACTGGCAGCCTTACCTGGTTCCTGTGTGTTTTGTGGCCAGTGGACAATAGTATCAGTCTAGCTCAGTAGACCAATGTGCCTAGAAGTACCTCATGGCCCCTAAATCTCTGTTTCTGCTCCCTTGCAAGTGCCTCAGGCCTAGCCATATCCAAACAAAAGGGAAGGAAAGACTTGCTCTGGTCAGCAACTACCACACAGTAGGAAAACTCATTCTCAGTGCTTTCTTATATACCTAGTCCCTGACCCATTCCAAACAAGGGGAGAGCCTCCATCATGCTAAAAAAATAATAGCTGACATTTATGCAGTACATTTAAGGTTGATGAAAACCTTTCCATAAATGATCTCATTTGATCAGCAGGTTGAGAGTTATACAGGATTAACAGCATTTTAGCAGTAGGTGAAAGGAAAACCTGACTAAGTAGAATCTAAACCGTAATTTGTGAACTGGAGTCTTGGTATGGTGGACCCTCTCCTGCATCTGTTCCCCTGTTATATTAGATCTCTCTGACAGCAGCTTGCAGAATGCAATAGAGACTAAGAAAAGGCCTCTACCTTCAAGGAAGTTCTAGAACCTACGCCATTTAAATGTTTTATTCTCCCAGTCAAGTGATCTCTTGATTTTCAATTTTTACATATATCTGACATACTCGTGTAACATTAAATATTCCTGAGAAGCAAGAAAAGGTTTGTGCTCACCTTACTTCCCTTTTCCAGACAAAAAGGGGGTAGAGCTGAGAGCTATCTGATAGCAATAGAAAGAGCTACGGACGTTCTCCTTCTCCTTTCATCCCAACTAACTCACTGTACCCTTCAGGTAAAAAAGGTGGAGATTATCCTCCTGGGTAGGTACTCACACCTTCAGCAGCACCGTGCCTCTGATGGTCTCACTCTTCTATGGAAATCTAAGTGATCCCAGAGTTCAGTTTTAGGGTTATGTTTGAGAGAGTTAGAAGATCATATATAAAACTAAACCAGAGGTTACCTCCCCCCCTGCTCCCCACACCCACCCCAGGTCTTTTAATCTCCCATGTCAGCACTGAAGGTCCTCACAGATATAGTCTGAGAAATACTAAATCCTTCAAGGTCTTCCGTCTGCATGCTCTGAACTCAGGTAACAACCTGACGGCAAACAAGGGAAACAAATGCATTTGTAGAAAAAGAGTTGGGCTTACAGGCTATCTTTGGCAGTGGGTGATAGGGAAATGGGTTACATTTTGTTGTTTTTATAAATGGACAGGGGGAGAGGACAGGGGAGAAGAAAGATGTTCCTCAGCTGCTTGGCTTCATAGGCAAGGTGGGGGCATCTGGGGGGGTAGGCAGAGAAGTCCAGTCCCACTCAGGCTCTCCCTCCAATTGGGTTTCTGCAGTTCTATCTGCCTGTCATGAACAATGACACCAATTATGCCAGAAGAAGCCTATACTCCATTGGCTATGGCTCCAGCTTCTCTACTAGCTCCGCTAGAGCTCGGTTTCCAGCCCAAGCCTCAATTCCTCTCAAGCTCCACAAGTCGCTAGAGATTGTACTTGAATCCCAAATCTCTTCCATTGTTTCTTCTATTTTCCCAAGGGGTTTGGGGGGATTAAAACAAGACTTTTCAAGATATCATTTGCCCCAGTGAGGTCCCCAGCCCAAGCAAGGTCTCCGGGTCATTGCATTCCATATATCCAAATGTACATTTCATCGCAATTTGTCTGTTCCTAAACCTATCTTGTCAAATGGTCTAAAAGAGGTTTCTTTGTGTTCAATGTTTTTTCTTCCAGTGTGAAATACTATTAAGAATCTGCTGACTTTAAACCAGAGGAATACCATATGTATTAGGATCATAGTTTTAGAGCTGGAAGGAAACTTAGCATTCCTCTAGACCAGGGGTGGGGAACCTGCAGCCTCGAGGCCATATGGGCCCTCTAGGGCCTCAAGTTCTCTAGGCTACAGGTTTCCCATCCCTGATCTAGACCAATCCCTAATTTTACAGATGAGGAAAATAAGATCCATGACAACATAGCACAGGTAATAAGTAGCAGGACCAAGATTTCAACCCAGGTTCTTTATCTCTAAATCCAGTGCTCTTTCCATTATATTTGTGGAAGTCTGTGGGAAAAAATAATTTACTATACTGCTTGGGAAAATTATTTAAATCCAGCCTTATGTAATTAAAGCTTGTCCACACCCAGAATGTCCCTTGACTCCAGTAACTCTCTAGGAATGCCAGAGACAGCTACAAGTAATCTCGATTCCCCCAGGTCCCAGATGCACCCAAAGCATTTTGGTTTTGGGTTACCGCACCCAGGAAACCCAAGCTTCTGTTTTGAGTTACGGTTCCTCATATCTATCTTAATCTACCTTGCTTTCAAGTTGCCCTTTGCCATTTGGCAAAATTACTTAACCACATACATAAGGTATGTGAGGTCCCTGTGTGGGAAACCTTTGTCAAAATACTATATGATATAAATTTTCCAGAATCTAAAGAGAGTCACTCCCTTTTTGGCTCACTCTCCTAATACATTTCTTTCAAAAATTATTTCAGATTTGGAGGCCTGTTCTCTAGAACAACAAATCTTTCTTATATGGCATTAGAGACAATTTTGACTTCACTACCCAAAAGAGCCTATGTCTATTATCCATACTAAATGAATTTAGTTTCTAAGATTCCCTGTTTGAGTTTGAGATTCTTGTCTTGGATTTCTATAGTTAAAATTAAACCTCAATCCACAAGCAAATCTCTCTGCTGAAAATTATTCAACAAGTATTTGTAAATTATTTTTCTCTGTTAGGAAAATTCAATGAAAAATATTCATCAGGTTGTCAAAGACTTGACCATTTATCCACATGTTTATTAACTTTATTTCTTTAACCTTTACTTGTTTGAAATCAATGATCCCTCAATGACTCTCTTGGGGGTTACAATTGACCCACACTGCTCCACAATGGACTCTGGTGTGTATGGCCCTGACCCATTGGTGAGCCACACCAGACAAGAATGAACTCAACGGTGCTATACTGTAGGCATTTCTCAGTCCTTTTCTAAAATAAAAGCAAATGTGGTAATTGCTTTCTTTGGATCAATAAAATCTCACAAGATGTCCAATTGATCTTGTTCATTTTTATTTCTTCTTATTTCTTCCAGGATTTCTGTGATATTGTGAAATAACAACTTGCCCCTTGTTTCTTCTGGGAGGTGACAGGTGAGTTGTACCCTTCCCTCACTGAGTGTTAAAGCAAGCCCTAGCTGAAAATGGAATGAAGCTTGCATTATAATACAAGGTGATCACAATTATTTGATTAGGTCAAGTAAAAAATTATAATATTAGAAGAGGCATGCTGATCTCTTTTAAGTAAGAGGTGACAAGCAAAGTCACTCTAGGAGAGATTAAAGGCAAAATTCTGTATCACTTTCTGTGTCCTCAGTGCTCTAATCATTTTTTGCTCTGATATGTCCCACCTTCTCAGTGAATATACGTTATACAACTCAGGCATACTGATTTTCACTTCATGAATCTACAAACCCTATAATTCTTACCAAAAAGCTGGCAGTTTTACCTGTCTTTGGAGCAATGATTTAATAACAGAGACCTGTAATGAGAGCTCTTATCGCTAAAATGTCACTGTATTTACAAAATATACTACAGAGCACTTACCAGTATACTACAAAGTGCTGTCATAAATCATTAAACCAAGGCTACACTTAAAATACACACATATCTATTAATAAATGCATGTAGCTCTCTATCCCTGATAGGGAAAAAATCACTCTCACTAATCTGGAAAATTCATATACTCATATTTAGAGGGATCTGAATTTCACTTATCTTTGTTCTTTCCCTCCATTTCTCCTGTGAATAAAGACACAGAATTTTTTCAGGGTTGAAAGAGACCTCAGAGTACACCTCCCTGAAAAAAGATCCTTTCCAAAACATATCTGACAGGTGGACACACGGCTTTTGCTAAAAGATCTCAAGTGAGGGGAGGACCCACCAGCTCCCTAAATAGCCCATTGCACCTAGAAAGGTTTTTTTTAGGGATTATTCCACCCACAACAAGCTTAAATTTGCTTCTTTTCAAATTCCATCCATCGCTTTTTGTTCTGTCCCCTGGGACACCCCAGAACAGATCTAATTTCTCTTCCATGGCAGCCCTTCCAATACAAAGAGAAAAATTCCAATTATCCCCACCTCCCATCCAACCTCCTCTTTTCCAGTCTAAATAAACATCATTAGTTCCTTCAAAGATTCATAATAGGGCATAAACTCAAAGCCTTTTATCGTCCTTATTGCCTTCCTCTGGATAGTTATCAGTGTCCTTCCTAAAATATGGCACTCAGCACTGAACACAATGCTCCAGGTGTAGTCTGACCAGAGCAGAGTATAGAGAGAACATAACGTCCTCATTCCTTCTAGGACTTACTTAATTCAGATTGAAATAGCAGTCTTTTTTTTTTTGACTGCTATATGGCATTGTGGATTTCTGTGGCACCTGTAATCTACTAGCTCTTTCCCTTACACAGGAATTACCGTCTTTTCACACCTCCCCCATCTTACATCTGCGGAGTTGACTTTGTCTTTTAATTCCAGTGTAACATTTTTTCATAACCTGTCTGTACCTCAGTAATCTTTTACAATTGGCAATTGTCCTCCTTTTCCAAGTGCTTCACTAGGAAAAAGAGGTACTGACTTCTTCAACTTACATACGGAAAGTCTTTGCTCAGAAAATATTGAACAAATGAATAAGTGATTGGCTGTCTTAAGTCTACATTAGAAAGATCTTTTTCAGATCCATTTCCTAGGTAAGATGAGAGGTCTTTGGAAGAAAAAAAAATCAAGAAGCTCTTAATCAGCAGGAAATAGAATTTCAGGATTTCTGAGACAGAATATTTCCATTATTGAGAGATGTTATTGGCATAGGGAGTTCCTGAGTAAAGTTCTCTGTACCAGTGAAGATGGGCTCCCCTTTCTGCAACATAGAGCAAGACTAAAAAGGATTTGCCCAGGGTCCCACAGACTCTCTCTCTGTAATAGAGATCATTGCCTTCCTGTTAAAAGGCCCATCATTAGGCCCTCCTTAAAAATGACTCAGCTACAAATCTAGCAAAATCCAACAGCTCCTATTACCTTCTTCCCACATTTTTCCATCAACCATGAATGGCAAATATAATGGGAAAAAAAAGAGAAAAACAGAAAGATTTCTAAAATATAGTTTGATAAATATTACGTTCTTTCTCTGTCCATGCTTGTTGGCTCTTTTTCCTTAAAGTAATAGATAATACATAGATAGAAGGTTAGAGCTCATTAAGGCTTCATTTTATTTTCAGAATTGTCCTTTGATATGAACTGATGCATAGTGAAGTAAGCAGAACCAGGAGAACAATTTACATGCTAACAGCAATATTGTAAAGATAATCAACTGTGAAAGACTTAGTAATGCCAATAAACATAATGATTCACCACAGTTCCTGATGAAAAAATGCTATTTACCCCCAGATAGAGAATTGATAGACTCAGAGGGCAGATTTAAACATATTTTTCTCTTTTTTTCTTTTTTTTTAACATTTCTAATGTAGAAATATGTCTTGATATTTTTGTCTTCATATTTGTATTTCTTGCTTTCCTAATGGGAAGGAGGAAGGAGAGAATTTGGACCTGAAAATGAAATAAAATTGAATATCCATATATATTTATATATAATGTGTATATACACGTATACACACACATGTACACATACATTTACATATGTATGTGTGTGTGTGTGTGTGTGTGTGTGTGTGTACACTTTATCACCTCCATTAGACACACATTGAGTGTCTAGTATGTACCCAAGCCTTGATCTAGATGCTCTGGGGATTGCAAAAGAAGAATAAAGATGTAACTGGAATAGGAAAACAAGGAAGCTGTCCTTCACCAAGTCCTCCCAAGTAGTCCCTGAGTTACATTGCTGCAGTCTGAGAGGTTGAGACCCCTCAAAGACTGGACAGGGTTTTCTGGAATGAATTCACAGACTCAAGCATTCTTTAAGTCAAGTTGGCAAAAAGTTTGTTGTTACGCTATACAGCGAGCAAGGAATCTTAAGGAACCTGCGATCTTAGAGGGGTACAGTAAAAGTTTATATAGGATAAAATATAATAAAACATGTATCAAATATGCTAACTATGTTATTCAGGGCAGGATTAGGGAGTGGTTAAGAAGTGATCAGTTCTTAAAAGAACATGTACTTTTTGCAGGCATTTTACCCAGAGTTCACTAGGAAAGGCGCACGGGAGAAGGGGCACACTGAAGTGTGGTTTTAGGCCTGCTAAGTCACTAAATGAATTATAGGTGAGGGGTAACTGAGAGTTGTCCAGTCTGCCACCTGTCAATGTCTTGTTTGACG
>NW_020954720.1:7920510-7932755 GCF_900497805.2 Vombatus ursinus
TAATAATTCCTTCAGGTGCTGTTTGTAACTGCACCAGGGAGAGAGATAAGGGTCTTGCTGGAGGCCACTCATGAGTAATTGCTAGGCACAGTGTCTTTGGGCTGGGGAGAAATTTCCAGGTATGGTGTTTCTGAGGCTAGAGAGAAACATGGTCATTGAATTGGGGTCCCAGCACAAGCACCCAAGCACCCCATCAACATTCTATCTATAGAGACCAAAAAAAACTCCCTTATTGGCCACTGAATCATCTCTTATTCAGTGGCCAATAAGGGAATTAATTTGTCATCTCCAAAGTTCCCAAGAGGTGTGTCACACCTGATCTCTGTATATACCTTGTTCAACCCCTTAATCACAAAGAGATTATCATTTCTATGAGGAGAAAAGTCATACTATTTTGTATATCTGTTTCTATTTGTAATTGCCAAAATAGTAATAGATAAACTACTGCTGAGCTGTGTTAACCAGATGCCTTGTTCAATAGCTTGTCCTTCTGGCTTGCACAATGTACCAAGAAAGCCTTTTTTCAGGCAGCCAGCCTGTTCTTTTCCTGCAAATCAAATGATCATTCTGGTAATACTTAATGAGTCTCTCTATTATTAAACTGAATCAATGATATTCTCTATTGACCCTTCCACAAGAACACCAAAAGGAAGACAAATGGGAAAAAACAGCAGCCACAAGAATCCACAAAACCTTACCCACTGTTACATAAACTGAGGTCAAAATAATTCTTGTATACAAGGTGTTATATAACTGTGTCACAATCTTAGAAGTAAAACCCCTCTATAGGCCTGTGTGGAATTAATAAGTCAATTTGCAGGAGTTTGTAGAATCTAAAACCGGCATCAAAGAGTTTAATAATCCAGGTACATTTGTATAAAGTCCCTGCAACAGGAGGTCTGGTTTTCTGTTTAGTGATTTTCATTTATAACTTTCCAGATTAGTTTCCTGAGTGAATCAGAGTGACTCATAAAAAGGGAGAACCAGGGATACAGGACTGGAAAGTTAGGTGCCTCTTTAAACAACAGTTCTTAGGGCTATTCACGCAGGACTACAGCTGGGCAAACTTGAATGGATTTTACCTCTTTCATTGAAATCAATTCATTCAACATGGCTTTATTTATTTATTGATTACGTATTATGTATAAGTATATTTGCTAGGCCCAAGAAATACAAATAGAAAAAGAGAAAAACAGTCCCTGCCCTCAAGGAGTTTATATTCTACTAAGGGAAATAGTGTGTAAACAAGTAATACAAAATAATTCTAAGAGAGAAAAGAACTCTAAATTATTTCGGTCATGAGGATTATGTATGTGCTTCTTTTTCACATACTTAAAATCAGTACTGCAATTGAATATTAAACTACAAGTCCTGTGGCCATCTTAAACTCCATGTGTCAAAACTAAACTCATTATTTTTCCTATGAATCTTCACTCTTCCAGATTTTCCTATGATTGTCAAGGGTACCATACCCCTAGTCCCCCAGACTCAAAACCTAGGTGTCATCCTCAACTCTGCTCTCTCTCTCTCTCTCTCACCCCTCATATCCAATTTATTGACAAGTCCTCTTGATTTTACCTACCTAACAACTCTCTCATACGCCTCTCTTCTCTCCTCTAGTACTGCTACCACCCTAGCACAGGCCCTGGACTATTGGAATAGTTTGCTATTGAACTCTGCCTCAAGTCTCTCCCCCCTCCAGTCTATCCTCCACACAATTGTTAAAATAATCTTCCTAAAGCACAGGTCTCATCATGTCACCCCTATTCAATAAACTCCAGTGGCTCCCTATCACTTCCAGGATCAAATGAAAAATATTTTCTTTGGTATTCAAAGTCATTCATAACTTAACCCTCTTCTACATTTCCAGTCTTTTTATCTTTTATATCCACTTACTCGTCGATAAGTCACACTGTCTTCTTTATTATTCCACTAACAAGACACCCCATCTTCTGACTCATGAGCAAATTCACTGGCTGTCCCCAGATCTAGAATTCTCTCTACCTCTTGTCTTCCCTGCTAAAGTCCCAGCTAAAATCCCACCTTCTACCAGAAGCCTGTCTCAACCCCGCTTAATGCTGATGGGATTGGGATCTGGACCCCAGAAAGGAAAAACCCTGGACTTTCCCACATGGTCAAATTTCTGGCATTCCCCTAAAGCTATAATCTCACCAACTGGCCTTTCATTGTGGCTACACCCAATCTCCCCTCCATTGTCTTACCTCCCTGTGGCCCCTGGCCATTTCCATTGTCCAGGTCCCAGAAGTTCCGTTCACCCCAGTTTACTGGCCACTCACATTCAGATCTTCCTTAGACCCCCTCCTCAAGTCACCCCAAACTACTGGACCACTCCTAGATCCCTCCCACAGTCTTTCTATATATAAGATCCATCTTGTCTCTATTAAGATGCTTAGATTCTTAAAATCTAGCCACTGCTTAGATTCTTATAATCTAGCCATTACTCAGATTCTTATAATCTAGTCATTGCTCCGATTCTTATAATCTAGTCATTGCTCAGATTCTTATAATCTGGCCAATAGCTCACTAGTGGTCAGACTCCTTAAGAGTCTGCCCAATATGACGGATGTTCTAATAAATCTCGTCTTTGGCTGAAAGAAGGCTTGGGTCAAATTCTTTCGGGCAGAACTCGCGTGTTGTGATTTTGGGGTCCCAGCACCCCTAAACCTCAGCATTTGATGGTTGTCTCCAATTTACCTTGTATACATCTTGTTTGTGAGTAGTCTTTGCATGTTGTTTCTTCCATTAGATTGAAAGCTCCCTGAGGGCAGGGGACTGTCTTTTGCCTCTTTGTCATCACCAGTGTTTAATACAGTGCCTGGCATATAGTAAGCACTTAACATATGCTTATTGATTAATTGGACTATGAGCTCCTCATGCAGAAATTGTCTTTCTTTTTCTTTGCATCCACAGTACTTAGTACATAGTAGGCAGTTAATAGACTCTTGTTAACAGACTAATACATCTATTTGAGGAGTTCCTAGAAGTTTGCAGCTTTGAAATATTTGGTAAGCCTTGGGGGCTTTCCCATTTCAAGTCTACAGCAGACTGACTTTGCCTAAGGAAAGCAGTTCTGACTTTGTTCTAACCGAATTAGAAGGAGGAAATCCTGGAAAGCTCCTATGGAAGTTTGTAAAATCATCAACTGAGTTTTGTATACCCCGGAGGCTAAGGTAGTTTGGCTTCTAAGCTTCACAAGATCCTTCTGTTTTTGAATACACTTCAGTGAGGAGGAAAAACCACAGAGCACTAGTAATTGAAATCTTGATTTAGTTTTATCCAGCAAAAAACTCTTCGAAAGTGGATTTTGTTTTTATTAGCATGTATTAGGAACCCAACACTGAGTGATTCACTTCAGATGGCTTTGTTTGGCTGTTTGAAAAAACTGTCATCAGGATATTTAAATGGCATTGAATTTTTCAGAAACACCAAGAGGGACCTTTTTAGTAATTCTGAATTCTTCATCGGATTTCCCTCAGCAGCAGTAAATATACTTGAAAAGCCAACTGAACTGTATCACAGTAGTTCAAGGAGAATATTTTCTTATTTCTCAGCTGAGATATTTCTGTAAACAATAGGTCCCCACGAGGAAGCCTGATTCCCAAAGTGGGTGACTAATAGATTACTACAGCCGCTGAGGCAAAGGGCTTTGCAATGTTACACTCCTCTCTGACATGAACAATTTCCTTCTGGAGAGAGAATGAAACACATTCATTACTACAAGGAACCAAAAGCTACGTGTATTTCATTTTTGGCCTTGTGAGCTCACCTGCCTCTTGGGTCTTCTTTTGTCCTAGGTAGACCCTGAGGCTCTGAATCCAATCATCACCCCCTACACTAAAGGAACTATGACTCAGAAAAACCTTTACTTTTGTAGGACTGGGGAAGGTAATTAATTGTCATGATTTTTAGAACTTTGCAAATAGAAGATACGCTTCCAATTCCACCCTCCCTTCCAATGTTTTTGTTCCCGTTTCCACTCTGCAAACCTTGCTGGCTTTCAAGTGATAGTTGCTACATACTCCACTTAAAAGTGTACTAGTGTCCTATCCTGGGAGGCTCTACTCTAGTTCAACTTTATTACTTTAATGGTCAAAGTCATTATCTTTTCATTCAAAATGCAGCTGAACTTTCCTATACTTCCATTCTCCTATTTCTAAAACCCTCATTCGCACCTGGGTTGGAACATACCCATCAAATGGATATGACACTATGTAGCAATTACCCAGGATGCATTGGCAGGGATGCAAATGTCAAATGTGGTGGTGGAAAGGTTACTTCCCTGCTGGGTGGCAGATATAATCACTCCAACAGGCTCCAAAGCTCTATTCATTCCTACTTCCTATCATACCTAATTCCAAGTTTTTCACCTCAGTCTTAGAAATGATTTCCTAAATCTGAGACTCCTGGGACCCAAGAACTAATTGGCTAATCCTGTGCTTTGTGTCTTTTGGGCACCCCTTAATGAAAATAAGACTTGAGAAGAACTGGAAGGTTTTTTTTTTCTTTCAGTTTGATGAAGAGTTTCAGTCTTTGGGGTGATCTATATCCTCATGTGAGGCTTCAAGGACTGAAGGTTTAGTAAAAATGTGCCATTTGAATTCATTACAGTTTGAAACCACATTTCATTTCCTGGCCCTTGTGGATCTCCTCTTCTACCGTTTGTCCTCAATTATCCTGTTAAGGAGAATTGGTTAGGGATGGAGCTGTTGGCTATGTGGGATAAGAGGGATGCAGGCTGTTTCCATGCCTGGAGTGTTCTCTTTCCCTCCAAACTCTTCTTGACTTTCGCCAAGACTCAGATCCAATCCCATCTTAAGGAGGTCTTTCCAAATCCTGCCTCCCACTAGCTGGTGTTCAGTAGTGTCTAATTTCTTTGTGACCCCATTTGGGGTTTTCTTGGCAGAGATGCTGGAGTCCTTTGCCATTTCCTTCTCCAGCTCATTTTATAGATGAGGAAACTGAGGCAAAGAGGGTTAAGTAACTTGCCCCGGGTCACACAGCTAGTAAGTGTCTGAGGCTAGATTTGAACTCGTGAAGATGTGTCTTTCTGATACCAAGCCTACTGCATCACCTAGCTGCCATGCTTTCCTCACCACTGTAACTAGTCCCTTCTCTTTAAGATTACTTGTAGGCCCCGATGCTAGTGTTTTCCTTCTAAAATTACCTTCATTTACACTATATGTAGTTTGTACGGTCACACTCACTTACGTGTTGTCTACCTCATCAGAATATGAACCCCTTGATGGCAGGAAAGCTGTTTTTACCTTTATATCCCCAGTGATTAGGACAGTGTGGGCCCATAGAAAGCACTCAAGAAGTGCATGATGCTAACTAACTGAGAGAAAGGATGCTTTGCATCTCCTGTTTTTCTTTCCCACATGGGGAAGGGGAGGCAGGGAGCTGCTATCTGACGGTCTCTGGCAGCTGAGCGCTTTATGAAGTCACTGCAGAGGCAGGGGCAGGGGACGTTAGGCACTATTTTTTATCTCCAAATTGATTCTGCGTCAGTAACTGGGCTGTGACCCACTGACTTCATTGCTTCCTGACCCTTCC
Source organism: Vombatus ursinus (assembly GCF_900497805.2). NCBI lineage: Eukaryota > Metazoa > Chordata > Mammalia > Diprotodontia > Vombatidae > Vombatus > Vombatus ursinus. Next base: position 7,926,085 of record NW_020954720.1, read on the forward strand.
TCCTGTTCTGACTTAGATGCTTCAGCCTGGTTTGGGGACTACCTGCAGTTTCTAACACTGCTTCCTCCACCATTCCCCACCCCCTCCTTGCCAGCCTGTTCTTTAACTCTTTGGGGAGCCTCAGCTGTGCTCTGGCCTCTGCCGAGGCACCAACTGAATACTGATGGTGACAGAAACAGATTTCATGGCAGGCGCTGGCATCCCTCTGTGTCCGATGGAATCGAGTAATCAGAGAGTGGTTCAGTGCAGCATTGCTATCTAATTGTTAGCCCTCTGATTGTTCCTGCCCCTGGGAGCCGGGTCTCCAGAAAGCATCCCCATCAATTGACTGGCCACAAACCTGAATATTTGCCAGGTTTTTCTGGGTTGTCTGGCTGACTAGGGGTGTGGGTTTTAAGATGTTGTTGTGAGGAAAAACATGTTTGGTGCTAAAATAATAATAGTAATATCTATGTTTATATGTCACTTAAAGTATGAAAAACACTTTTAAAATGCCATCTCATTTCACCCTCACACAAAAACCATTTTACAGATGAGGACACTGAGGCAGATAGCAATTAAGTGTCATGTTGAGGGATACACATATGTAATTAAGTGAGGCTAGATTTGAACTCTGTTCTTTCTGACCCCAGATCCTGCACTATCTCTTCTGAAGCACATTGATGTTTTAAGTTTCTCATCTTCTTAACTTTAGTAGGTACTGCTGGATTATGGGCAGGGACCACTACTAAAATGGCTCAAAGGACCCTTCCTCTTTCAAGAGCAGAAGTGAAGGTCCAAAAAACACTGACTTAATTTCTTCCCTTCCCCAACCCCCGCTGTTAGACGATTCAGATGAGACCATGTGCTTGAGTCTCATGTTCATTACATTAATATTGAGTGCCCAAAATATCGAGGAAAAAATATATACTCTAGGAAATATGGCAATGCATAACACCCTATGCAGATTATATAGATTCAGCTGCTTTGCAAAAGCAAAATTATCCCAGATTATCGTTTGCTCCAGAAATAGTCCAAAGGAGACATAGCATTACTGTGACACAGGATGTAACACTAAATGTGGGATAAAAGACAGGAACGTCTGAAAGAGTTGAATAGGAGAATAGAAGAAGAAGCTGAGAAAGAAGAAAAAAATTATTTAATCAAGAGATGGAGGAGGGAGAAGCCCAGAGGAATTGATCAAGGTTGGATATTTATAAAAGAGATTAGTTAAGAGTATTCCTGGTCTGAGCAATAGGGAAGGAGATGAACAACCAGTTAAGCATCACTTGGAAAGAAAGTTGTAACTGAACTCAGGGTTTTAGGACCCATAGTACGGGGAGAGAGGAGCATTTTTAAGCAAGAGGACTTTCCAATCACCCTCCCCACCAACCACTCCACATAGGTGACCTATCTACAATTCAGTGTGGTCATGACCCTTAGACTCCTTTCAAATTCCTGGCACTCACTGATCAGTAGATTTGCCAGAGTATTGTGTGTTTGATTGTTTTTAATATGAAAGGGCCAGGGGCCAGCTAGATGGAGTAGTGGATAGAGCATTGGCCCTGGATTCAGGAAGCCCCGAGTTCAAATCTGACCTCAGACACTTGACACTTACTAGCTGTGTGACTCTGGGCAAGTCACTTTACCTCATTGCCTGGCCCCCCCAAACAAATATATATACACATGGGTATGTACATATCCATGTATATATATGTAATATGTATATGAAAGGGCCCATGAAACACTTGTGTCAACAAGATTTAGCATAATAGATGCAGAACTGGAAGCAACCTTAAAAATCAGGGGCAGCTAGTTGGCGCAGGATAGAGCACTGGCCCTGGAGTCAGGAGGACCTGAGTTCAAATCCAGCCTCAGATACTTGACACTTACTAGCTGTGTGACACTGCGCATGTCACTTAACCCCAATTGCTTCACCGAAAAGTAAAAAAAAAAGCAAAACACCTAGTCCAATTCCTTCTTTGTAGATGAGGAGATCAAGGCCCAGAAAAGTGAAATGGCTTGCCCACAATAACCTGGGGAGTAAATAGCAAAGCCAGTATTTGACCCACATCAACTAACTCTAAATTCAATGCTTTTTTTTCTATACTATGTGGTTCAATGCAAAATCATCAGGCCCAGATAATCCTGGGAACTCTTCTTTTTTTCCTTTATTTCTTCTGACAATCTTATTAAATTCCATGTATTCAATTATCATCTCTATCCATGTAATTCCTGTATCTATGTGTGTAGCCCTAATCTCTCTCCTGAACTCCAGTCTCACATCACCAATTGCCTGAGGACATTTTGAATTGGGTGTCCCATACACATCCCACACTCAACACATCCAAAACAGAACTCATCTTTTCCCCAAAACCTTCCCCTCTTCCCATCTTTCCTACTACTGACCAAGGTACCACCATCCTCCCAGTCTACCCAGGTTCACAATCTGAGTGTCATCCTCAACTCCTCAATTTATTCTCACCCCATATAATCTACCTGTTGTCAAATATCGTCCTCTCTACCTTCCCAACATCTTTCCTAAAAGTCCCTGCCTCTTGATTCAACCAGGCATCACTGCAATCTTCCTTCACTTAGCTGTCAAAGTGATTTCCCTAAAACTCGGGTCCGATGTCATTCCCCTGTCCAATGAGTTTCTACAACTCCCTCTTACCTCTAAAATCAACTATTAAATCTCCTATTTGGTAAAGCCCTTCACAATCTGGTCCCTTCCTACCTCACTAGTCTTTTTGCACTTAATTCCCACTCCCACATTCCTAACCTCCCCCACCATACACATTCTACAATCCAGATACACTGAACATCTTGGGGGTTTCTCACCCATGACGCTCCATTTCTTGACAATGAATTTGCACAGGCTTTCCCCTATGCTGAAAAGCTCCAATCTATGTCCTAGCATCCTTAGCTTCCTTCTAGACAGTTTAAATCCCACCCTCTGTAGGAAGTCTTTCTAAGTCTCCACTAGTGCCTCCCCTAGGAGATGAACCTCTTTTCATACTGTATATATCTTATGTGTAATATAGGTTTTACATACTGTCTTCACCCTTCAGATGTCAGCTTCTTAAAGACAGGGACCATGTTTTTGCTTTCTTCACATCCCCAGCAGTCCCCAGATTGCCTAAGAATCATCTCACCTACCTCCACTCAAAACTTGGGAGTGACTGGAGAGACATGAAGCCAAGTCAAGTTAATAGACATTTATTAAGAACTTACTAAGTGCCAGGGACTGTGCTAAGTGTTGAAGATGTAAAGACAGCAAAAGACAGACCCTGCTCTAAGGAGCTTATAAACTCAAGTTCAGAATCATGCCCAATTTAGTGAAACCTCTTGTATGATATGTATTCAGCAATAAAACTGCATGCCTCAGGGACAGTGACCTATAATATCCTACTAGGTGCCAGGCAGGCAACTTCCCAAAGTGACATCTTTGCTTGGTTACAATGTTTGGGTAAAATGTGTCTGGTATTACCAGGTCTAAAAATTTTTTAAATATTGCAAAATCATACCCTTTGTACTTTTTCTTTTTTTTTCTTTCATTCTCTTTTATTTAAAAATGAACAATCATAAATTTGTAACCTATTTCTAGAAATGTGCTGGGAATATTTATGAACATTATTACCCTTTCTCTCATTCTCATCTCTAAGCTGGCAAACAGAAAAATGACCATGTGGAATTTACTGCAAAAAAAAAAAATATTTACCAACAGTTCTTTCTTTTCACATGATTTCTTTTTAACAAAAGAGAAGGATTTCCTCTATTGCCCTTCAAATAGGTAGGCTCTCCCAATCTCTCAGGTAGCAAAGTAGACCTAAAAAGATTTTCTCAAATAAGCCAAATCAAGGACATGCTTTTTTTTTTCTCTTAAAGTATAAAGACACAGAAACAAATGCTTTCTGAAGCTTAAACTTAATCCCCTGAGAGGGAAGGGGGGAAGGTTGAAATCTCCTTCCCTCCCCCCTTCCCCAAAGCACCTCCAGTGTGACTCTAAGGAGTAGGTTTTTTTTTTTAAATCCCTTGGTGGCCCACACTCAGTAAGAAATAATAAAGCAGCAGTTTAAAACTGCATTCGTCTTCAGCAAAAGGCAGCTGAGAGCTTTGAATGCATTTCTTTTTTCATCATTCCTTTTTTTTTTTCCTGCAGACCCAATTATGTTAGGTGCTCTTGAGTTTCTGTCCACTGATGGTTATTTTTAAATAGAGATTTGATGGTTGTACCGGGAACCTTCCCACTGAGACAGGGTCAGACATGGATGAAACAAATCAGTTACGGATGAGGGATTCTTTTGCATCCAATTTTTTTTTGGGGGGGTGGGAGTACTTTTCATGTCCAAATTCAACCTTTCATAGGATCAGAGGGTGGGGGTAGGGGAACAGTCTCAAAAAAAAATGAGGAGCTCATTTGACCTTTCAATAATTAAGCTTTCAGTATTTTTCAGTATTTTCCTGCTGTTATTCAATCTAGTCTCCAACATTCTTGGCCGCCTCTTAATCTGAAGTACCCTTACAAAGGGAAGGCTACCTTGCCTGGGGCAAGAGAAATCCTGCTTCACTGAGTTGAATATTGGGATCACGTAAGGAAACTACTGAGGTGATTCATCAGAGCCTGATCTTTCTGTTTCCCTTAAACCTCCTGGAGAGAAATCTAGGTAGGACATCATTACATGGACTTTCATGACAGACCTCTTTGGGGCAAAGAAAGGTTGGGGGGTGGGGGGATGGAGAACCTTATTTGTGACAAGAATTGTCCTGTGGGGGCTTGTATTCTACAGGAAGGACCTGGGGGAAATAGAGGAAGAAAAACAAGAGGTATTCTTTGTCTGGGTAATTGTGCCTTGGGAGTCTTCAAACCTGTTCCCTCTAAGCTATTCTGAAGAGAATGCTTTCATACAAGTGTGGAGGGAAGCCAAGGCCAGGAAAAAACAAAATGAAAAAAACAAACAAAACAAACAAAACAAAAAGACCAAAAAAAAAATGCCCTTGAGTCGTCTAACCCATTTGTTAGAACCTGGGTGAATTGGGGGGGCGGTAAGGTTAATTTTTTAAAAATGAAGTACCCTAAGTGATTTCCCCAATTACCTTTCTACTTGGTGATTATAGAAAAAATAGAGCTTCCTAACTACAGCAGCTCCCATTAAGCACTCCATTGCTTGGTATAATCAGAAAGAAACAGCAACCTCATGTAGTATCCTGGACACCATGCCCAGCAGTGGGGTATTGAGCAAAAGTAAGGTTTGACTGTTGATAGGAATCAGTGCCTGATCAGTGTCATTGGCTGATAGTAGCCAGGTGCAGTTGTGGGGGAGGGGGGGTTGAAATAAAAATAAAAGAGCAGTGGAAGCATAAGGAAAGAAGAGAAGAGAAGAAAAATTTGAAAAATCATTCGTACATGTTTCATCTGTTGGGTAACAGAGTTAACGTCATAGTGATTACATTTTTTTTCCAAATAAACACACAAAACACAAGTTATAACAGATCAATGGTCAAGTCTGTCGACAGGTCTTAACAAGCAAGTGTTGGCAGGACAGCATTGTCAGGAAGTCCAGCATGCATTGGCAGGAATATGCGCATGTAAAGATTTGTTTATAATATGATACTACACAATTACATGCTGCCAAATTGCATCATCAAAATTTCAGTGCAGGAAAAAACCCAAATTTACAATAAATTGTTAAATTTAAGATGTGTCATTTAAAAATATTTTATATGACAGGCAGAATCTGTGCTGCTGAAATCCTCTTCATCTCACTGCAGACTTCATGGTACCATCAAATATCTCCTTTCTCCTTTTAAATTCTTTCACTGGAATTTGAGTTATTAAGGCTAGAGAAATCTTCAGCACATCATTGCTTTGAAACCCTGAAATGCTACTTTATAGCAAATAAGTCAACATTTACCTTTTCTTCCATTTCACAGTGATAAGACACTGTTAGTGTTGGTGTGTTGAATGACTGAAAGAGTCCCCTAATCAGCCCTGGAGTCCTACAGACATGACTCTCTTCTAATGCTCTCCTAGTAGAGTCATAGTTACCCATTTCCCATTTATATCTATTTGCTTTTTGCTCTGTTTCCTTGTGAAAGTCAATCTCCCTGTCTCTTATTTCTTGTTTCTCATTTGGCTTCCTCTGCTAATGTGTTATGTGGTTTTATTTTTTAATTATAGTTTCAACTCTCAAATTGCATGTACAGGGTAACTTTTTTTTTTTTCCTGGGGGAAGCCACATGGTTTATTAGAGAATTTTATAAAGACCCACGCAAATCATGACACAACAGAATGTTGGATTTGGAGGCAGGGGAACCTGGGCTCAAATCAATGCTCTACTACTTAACCCTGGTGTGAGTTTGGGCAAAACACTTATCTTCTCTGCCCCTTGTTTTCCTCAGCTATAGAATGAGGGGGTTGAACTAAAGGACCTTGAAAGTAATTTCTATCTCAATTTCACTTTCAATTCCATGAAATTTTGTCCAATTTCTTTTTTTTTTTTTTTCTTTTTCTTTTTTTTTTGGTGAGGCAGTTGGGGTTAAGTGACTTGCCCAGAGTCACACAGCTAGTGAGTGTTGTGTCTGAGGTCAGATTTAATTCAGGTTCAACTGACTCCAGAGCCCGGTGCTCTATCTACTGGGCCACCTGGTTGTCCCTATTTTGCCTAACTTCTAAGAACTCCTATCTTTGA
>NW_020954720.1:7932829-7947184 GCF_900497805.2 Vombatus ursinus
TTATGTTATGTTATGTTATGTTATGTTATGTTATGTTGTGTTGTGTTGTGTTATGCTGTATTATATTATGTTATATTTTGTTGTATATTATATTGCTTCTCTTAGCACAGGCACTCCCCTAGATTTGGTGTCCAAAGACTTGGGTTTGAGTTTGAGGATCTAGGTTCAAATATCACCTCTGAATCTTACTACAAGACAGTTAATTCCCTGGGCCTCAGTTTCATCAACTATAAAATGAGGGGGTTGGAGTAGGTCTCTGAGATCACTTCTAGATCTGTGGTCCTATGACCCTATGTAAAAGTCCCAACTCAGTTATTTACTCCTTTTGGAGACCTTGGGCAATTCATTTAGGCCTCAGTTTCTTCATCAGCAAAATGAGGTGGTTAAAATAATTAGTCTTCAAGGTCTGTGCCACCCCCAAATCTAGGACTCTATCATCAGCCTCCACTCTGGCCATAGCTACTTCCCCACAAGAATCTTGGATTCCACGTTTAGCGCTACCTTGGGCTCTTGTCAGTGAGCCTTCATTAACCTTATCTTGCCCTGAACTAGGCCTCCAGTCCACTTTGAGGCCAACAGCTCCATATTATGCAGAGCTCCTCTTTAAATGTGGTCTGCCTTCATTAAAATGTAAGCTGCTTAAAAGTAGGGACTCTCTTGTCTGCTTGTATTTGTATTCCTGGTACTTAGCTCAGTGTCTGGCACACATTTCTCTCTTTCTCTTATCTCTATAATCTATCTTCTGTCTTTTTGTTTATCTCTCCATCCATCTCTCTATTTCTCCATCTGTATCTCTACTCTCAATTTCTCTATTATCTCTATCATCTATCTTCCATTTCTATCTTTCTATCTTTCTACTTCTTTATCTCTATCCGTCTCTCTCTCTCTCTCTCCATATATATATATATAATACCCATATCTCCATATCAAATCTCTATTATTACTCTATCATTTATCTATCATCTATCTCTCCATTCATCTGTAACATCTATAATCTATCATCTATCTCTCTATCATCTCTATATATCTGTCCATCATCTATCATCTCTCTCTCTCTTGCTATCATCTCTATTTATCTATAGATCATCTCTCTACTACCTCTCTCTCTCTCTCTGTCATCTCTCTGTGATCCTGTTTTCTCTTCTAGGGGCTCACCATTGGAAGGCTCTAATCTCTGGGCTCCTGTGGCATACCCTTCCCCCTTGTATACCACATCAGAGATGGCTGATGTGAAAGAAACTGAGGATGTAAGCATCCTTGAGCTGCTATTTTGTCTTCCTTCTGCTGAATAAAATGGTTCCCAAAGAGGCAATGCTGTACACTGTGGTGAGGCTCCCAGGTTGGCCTACAAAAGCTTATCAAAAACATAATTGAAAAGTGAGGAGAGGAAAGATAAAAGGCAATGGAGAAGGAAGAAGAAGAAAAGAAGCTCCAAAGGGCAGGGACAGTGAGTCAAAACTGAGGGTAATTACAAAATAAAATCATTTCATCTGCATTGAGGCTTAAGCAAGCTTTGTGGGATCTTCTGGGAACCTAAATGCCATTTATAATATTAGTTCTATGTGAAAATAAATTTTAAGTTCTAAGTAACTGACTTACAAAGTTCTCCCCATACAACACATATTTATGACCTCTCCATTCACATGGACAATGCCTTAATTGAGGCCCTTATCATTTTTCCCCTAGACTATTGCAATATCTTCCTACGAATTCTTCAACTAGGGTCTGCGTACTTTTTTTAAATACATATTTTGACGACTTTATTTCTATATAATTGGTTTCTACTTTAATCTTACATACTTTATTTTATGTATTTTTTAAAAAAAAGTATTCTGAGATTTCCATAAACTTCATCAGACTGCCAAAGGGTTCTGACACAGAAAGGTTAAGAATCTCTATAGATCTCCCAGCCTTTAGTCTCTCCTCTCTGTAACCCATCTTCCACATAGCTGCCTAAAGTGATATTCCTAAAGCATGGGTAGGGCCATGTTACTGCTCTGATCAAGAAGTTTCCATGGCTTCCTATCACTTCTAGAATAAAATACAAACTCTCCTGTTTGATATTTAAAAACCTCAATTTCATTGCTCCAAACTCTTTTTGCAGATTAATTTCTAACTACTCTTCCTCATACACTCTATATTCTAGGCAAACTAGACTGCCTGCTATCCCCTTATACACATCTCATCTCCTGCTTCAAAAACTTTGCCCCAACTGCACCCCTGTGTCTGGAAGGTTCTCCTTCCTCAACTCCACCTCTTGGAATTCCTAGTTCTTCTCCAAGGTTCGGCTCAGGTGCCAACTCTTACATGAGTCCTTTCTGATCCCACTTCCCTCCTTTTTAAGTTTTTTAGTGTTCCCCTAAAAGAATATATTATGTGTATATATGTATGTATATGTACATATAATATATAGAATTTATATTATAGTATATAAACACACACACAAGGAAGAGAGGAATATAGAATACATTGTATTTTATAATATATATTATACAACAAATTATGCATTACTATGCAGAATGCTGTGATGTGCATGTGTTACATATATGTGTGGGTATGGATGTGGGTGGGTGGGTGAGTGTTACAAACTTAAATGACCTCAGAAAAAGTCCAAAATGAAAGCATCTAGTAGTTTCATAATTTAGATTGAGGCAAGCTGGGAAAGTATTACTCCAACAATGGTAGACAAAGCTTAGATCCATTTTATGTTTATAAAAATGACATCCTTTACAGTTGGAAGTTTTTTGTAGTGGGATGAGATCAAGACATCTGAGTTTCTCTGTTTGAATCCCAGCTCCGCCCCTAACTAACTGTATGATGGTGACCAAGTCAGTTAATTTCTCTGACTTTGAGTTTTCTCACATGTTGATTAGGATTGTGAATACTTATGCTACCTACCTCACTAGATCCTAAGATTTATCTCCTAAATCATTGACAGGCTACAATCTACATTTGGGAAGAGAATACACCAAAAACAACATAGATTCTTCACATAGGCTTACTTCACAGTGCTGGTATAAGGATAATTCCCTGCAAATTTTCAAAGCAATGTATGATTATGAGTTATATCGGTTATAATCATCTTCTATGGTAATACCTAGAAGCACAACATGAAATTTTGGTACCCAAAGCTATTGCTATATACTGGGGATAAAACACTCTATTTTTAACTGTGTAACCCAAAAATTTGCTTTCCCCACCCCTTCCCTATAATTTTCTCTATCTAGTCACTTTTATAGTCTGTTCCTCTTACATGAAGGCGGAAGGATATAATTGGAAACATACAGGATTGAGAGTCAGGAAGCCTGAACTCTATTCTTTTTTCTAGCACTAGCTAGCTATATGACCTTTTACCTCATCTGTAAAATAAAAAGGGGAGGAGGGATTTAACTAGATAACCTCTAAAATTCTATCTAGCCATAGTATCAAAGAGTTTAAGCTCTTGATATAGAAGTAAAATAGAGAACTAGAGAATGTCATTTTGTCACCATCCATAGGACCAGGGAGACATGACTTCCTCCTTCTGACATACTGACCTGAGCAAATTACTTATTCTCTCAATGTTCTAGGTGACCTTCTAGGACTAAAAATTCAGAGAAGGTGCCAATCTGCATTTATGGAGGGAATTACTTAATCTGGGAATTCTCAGTACTAATGAGAACACATGTCCAATCCCAATACCCCCCATGACTAAATTTGTAAACATTTTTGGATGAGGAAAAACTATGCAAAGCAACAAACCTTACAGTTATTGGTTTTGCCATTTGTTTTCTCTCCATCCTACAATGTAATCTTATTTACTTATTTATCATCCTAGGATCTTCCTGTTTTCCTAAATAGATCATTCTGTAGCTAAATTTTCAATTTTAAGAAAGCTACTCATAAAGTACATACATAGACCATCATACCTGTTGCGAGCCATCTGAATGAGGGGATATGGTAAAGGCTACTTGGAATGTTTTGCTTCATAGAGGGTGATCTTGTCCTAACTGAATTCATTTAAATATCTTGTGTATATTAGATGGGTTTTGTTTCGTTTTGTTTTTGCAAATTTTATGATTGAGGAAAGATTGTAATTGGTTGCCCTGACTCAAATTTCTCACCACTCCAGTTCTTTGTAGATACAGGTGCCAAAGTGATTTTCCTTAAGCCTGGCTCTGTCCACATGACTCATCTACACAGCCAACTCCAGTGACTTGCTATTGCCTTTAGAATTATATGTAAAATCCTTGGTTTAGCATTTATTGCTCAACACAACTTGGTCCCAATCTGCCTTTCCAGCCTCACTGGACATTATGGCTCCTCTTACACTCTGTGATACAGCTGAACTGGCTTTCTCTCTGTTCCTTACTCAGAACACTCCTTCTCCTATCTCTGTGCCTTTGTGCAAGTGGTTCCCTGGGCTTGGAATGTACTCTTTTCTTCCTTCCAATTCACTGTGTCATCTTATGCATGAATTCCCTTCTTTATCTACCCCAATTGCTAATGACCTCCCTCCTAAACTACCTTTCATTTAACTACTATGTGTATGTATGTATGTATGTGTGTGTGTGTGTATTATACATATATGTATATATGTATATGTATATATGTATGTATAAACTTTATATTTCTACTGTACAATTTTATATGTACTTCTGGTCTCTCCCATTAGAATATGAATTCACCAAAAGCAGGGATTGCTTCATTCTTCATACATGTATCCCCAGCACCTAACATAGTGACTGACTTCCTTTAAATCCCAACTAAAATCCCCCCTCTAAAGAAAGCCTTCCTTAACCCTTCTTAATTCCAGAGTCTTCCTTCTATCAATTTGTTTCTTATCTGTAATGTGTATGTGTATGTATTTTGTATATTACCTCCCCCATTAGATTGTCAGCTTCTTGAGGATGGAGGCTGCCTTTTGCCTCTTTTTGTATCCCCAGTGCTTAACATAGTGCCTGGAACATAGTAGGCACTTAATAAATGTTTATTGATTGATTGACCAGCCTATAGCTAGTGCTCAATAAATATTGTTGATTGATCAATTGTCTAATAAGAGTGAGACATGGTCATCTTTTTTCCCACGTGAAAAAGAAAAGGAATCAGAGAAGTTATTATTCCTAAAGCTTTAATGCTTAAAATCATAGAAGCTTAAAGATCTCTCTTCAAATTGGAAAGACTTCTAGAGATGTGATGGACAGTGAATGAGCAGAACTAGAGGAACAATTTACACAGGGACTATATTATAGAAAAACAACTTTGAAAGGTTTTAGAACTTTGATTTATGCAATCATAATCTATGAGTCCATAGTGCTGACAATGAAGCATGTCACTCATCTCATACCAGAGGCGTGATGGACTTAAAATCCAGAATGCAACATCCAGTTTTGGATATAGGCAACATGGGAGTTTGTTTTGATGGCCTATGTAAGATTTTTGTGAGTTTGTTGTTGTTAAGCTGAGAGGGTAGGGAATATGGGGAATGGATAGTAGAAGCTTATCAGAATAAATACATTAAAATTTTTAAATGAAACAAACCCAAAAAAGGATGTCTTCAAGCTAAACAAATTCTATGGTGCCAGATTTCTAAGTAGATATGCTAGGCACAAGCAATGATGCTGTGATTTTTTAAATGTCATTTTCAAAAACATTTAAGAAGTTTATATGACCCACCAGGCAAATGCCCTTTTACTACTCACTGGAGTGACCATGTCAGCTTCCCTAGAGTCCTGTCCTTTTTTTGCCTGCCAGAAGCCTATGGTTGCATATTAATTCAGAGTGTTTCTTAGCCTGAACCTTAATTGGAGAAATATAATCTTTCAGTATTATTAGGAGCCAGATAACCCACGCCCTTTGTGTACTGACAGCATTTGCTGTTCCTGAGTTCAGATATCATTTTGATTACATTAAATGACTCATTATACTTGGACATTTAATTACTTTCATCATCTAAACAGTATACTTTATAAGCATACTTAAATAAGCACTTTGTCCTGTAAACCAAGCGATCCTGGTAAGGACCAAGGGTAATTTAGTGAGTGGGGAGTTTTTAATATGAACCAGAAGGTTCATTTTATTTGAACATTACACCAATCTAGTCCATGTTCTCCCATGGATCTTGCCATTCATAATATATTTTTCCTTTGCATAACATAATAGCGCCAAAAATGAGTCAGACCTGTCCCCTAAATCTACTCTATTGGTTCCACTAGACCTTTAGGCTCACATAATGAGCAGAATGATAGACTTGGGGTCAGGAAGACCTAAGTTCAAATCCAGCCTCATACACTAATCTTTCTCCACAAACAAAGCTTGTCATTAAAATTACTCAGAATTCAAACTCCTTGTAATGTTCTTTCCCCTTATATTGTCTGTCTGTTTCTGTATATTTTTTTCAGCATCAGTTCATACAAATCTCTCCCAGGTTTCTCTGAATTCCTTATATTTGTCCTTTCTTAGCATAAAATAATGTTGCCTTACATTCATCTACCACAGCTTGTTCAGCCATTCTCCAGTCAATCAGTCCTACTTTGTTTCCAGGTCTTTGCTAAAATGATTGTTTCAAAATGTACCCCATCAGGAGAGAGGAGCCAAGATGGTAGAGTAAGTAGGAGATCACCATCCCCATATTCACCTCCAAACAATCGTAAAAAAGCACCCAAAACAAATCCTGGAACAGAAGAACCAGCGAAAAGATGAGGTGAAACAATCTTTTAGCCCAAGAAACTTGGAAGGTCAGCAGGTAAAGGTCCCTTTCACTTGGGTAAAAGCAAAGCACAATCCAGGACAGAAAGCATCCCAGCAAGCAGTGCCTTAGAAAACCAGTGGGAGGTTTTGAACTCCAGTGCAGTAGAGCAGGCAAATGCCAATACTAAGACCCTCCACATGCCTCATCATAGCCAGGGGAATAGGCAGATGCCAACTCTGAGAACCACCAAGTGCTTCAGCATAACCTCTAACAAACAGGCAGCTACTAGCAACTGGACTGCCAAGTGCTTCAGTGTAGCCCTGGACAAACAAGCAGATGCCAATGAAGGAACACCCCACTGACCTCAGCACATGCCAGACACCAGTAATGGGACCCCAGCTCAGCACCAGGTAAGCTGCCAGACCCCTATGGCCTCCAGCAGCACCAACCACTGCCTAACCCACCCCCTCAACACAGCATCCAATGCATGGGTCTCCCATGGCCTCAGGGCAACATCAGTGCAGCACCAGGTAAATAGCCAGGGCCTGTAGCCCCAGCACAAGAAGACTGAGATAGTGCCCCTTCCACCCTGGGAGCAGAGCTCAAATTTAAAAGAAAGGAAGAGGCAAAAAAAAAGATGAGCAAAAAACAACAAAAAAAGAATCTGATCATAGAAAGTTATTATGGTGACAGAGAAGATGAAGGCACAAACTCAGAAAAGGACAACAATGTGAAAACACCTATGGGCAAAACCCCAAAGAAAAATTGGAAGTGGTCTCAAGCCCAGAAAGAACTCATGGAAGAACTCAAAAAGGTGCTTAAAAATCAAATAAGAAAGGTAGAAAAAAATTGGTAAAAGAAATGTAAGTGATGCAGGAAAATTATGATAAAAGAGTCAACAGCTTGGAAAAAGAAAATAACTGCTTTAAAAGTACAATTGGCCAAATGGAAAAGGAGTTATAAAAGCTAATTGAGGAAAACAACTCCTTAAAAGTTAGAATTGAGCAAATGGAAGTTAATGACTCTATGAGACATCAAGAATGAATCAAAATTTATCCTAGCAGGCTCCCAGCCCAAAAAATTCCCTGAATAGGAGGATGCCTGAAATTCCACTGTGAGCAATTCATTTCTTTTCTCAAACATCTTCTTTTAAAATTCAAATCTCTAATAACTAAAAGCACTGACATATCCTAATTGCTTGCAAAGTACCTAAAAGAAAGTAGCTTCTTGAGATCTAAGTAGTAAGATTTTTATAGAAATACCCATGTTATTCTTGCTGCCTATACTAATCTACTTAAGACTAGTATTATCAAATAGTTTGACCTTTCTGGAATGAAATGGACCAATATGACAAACAAAGTAGGTTTTCTTTCCTACTGTTTGTTATCAAGTATAGAATGAGGGTACAACCCTATCCTGGGTAGGTACCAATCAGAAAAGACACAGTTTCTTATGATCTTGTCCCATAAAATGTATTGGGAAATAATCATAAAAACAAGGTAACAATTTGCAAAGGCCTGAACAATGCCAATTTAGTTTGGTTTTAAAAAAAACTCATTTATTTAACATCAGATAGAAGGAGGTACAGTAGGGGAAAAGTACTGGATTTAGAGACAGTTTCTTCATCTGTAAAATAAGAGATTTAGGCTTTATGGCTTGCAAAAAAATTTTTTAACTCTGAATCTATGATTCTTTGCTTCTTTTCTTATTCACTTTCAGGGGAAGAAGGAAAATCATTTTAGTGTGAGAAAAATCTTTAGTTATAATTATCACTGATTTATATTATCATATATTTAGAACTAGAGAGGACATTAAAGGATGTCCTCACTTTACAGATCAGGCAACTGACGTCCAGAGAGGTGAGATGACTTGCCTAATCAAAGAAAAAATGAAATGTTGTTTCCCCTGTGACCTTTCAACTAGTGGTGGTAAGGAGAGGGGAAAGATCATTAAGATGGTATATCACAATTATCTTGAGATATAAAATTTTGACAAAACCTACACCATTCAGAGAAGGGCTTTCTCAGTTGTCTTACACAATTGCTGAATCACAGAAACTTAGAGTCCAAAGAGGAAAACTAGAATCAAAGGCAGCACCAAACCTCAGTCATTATATGGAAGAGTTGGGAAGTAGGGATTGTAGGTCAAGGTCAAGAAATGCAGTCAAGATCTGTTACAGGGTCAGAGTGAAGGGCAATGAACTTGTACTGTGAATTTACCAAGAGTTTCTCACTTGGATCTTCTAGCCTCACAATCCTTTTTTGTATCCAACCATGCCACATGAGCTCCTACAGAAGTAAGCAGTAAGAGGTACCATCTTGGTCACTTCCCTGTGGGTGAGTAGACATTAACCTTTTTTGTTAATGTCCCTTTTTAAAGTGTGATGACCTAAACTGGACACTGTAACCTAGATGTGGTGTAGCCAGGACAGAGTACCATGAGACTATTATTTCCATAACTGTGGACACTACAGATCCATTAAATAGCCTTCAGTTTGTATTAATGACCGCATGACCTAGTTGATAGGGGTAGGTGGTGAGCTTGAAGTTAGGATAACCTAGGTTCAAGTACCACCTCTGACACATAGTGACTCTGTGATGCTAAGCAAGTCACTTAACCTCTCGATGTTCCGAACTACTCTCTAAGACCCTTAAGTTGCCAAACAGGTGTTGAACCTATACCTAAAGAGAAAGCTTTTTAACTGGGAGTTCTCTGTACTTCTAACATCACCAATCGTGACACATAAAAAAACTAATATATCTTAGGTTTGTTTCCTATTAGTCATGTTTATTCTCTCCTATACTGAAAAACACTCATTCTGTCATATAAGACAAAAATAAGTATAGCAGATTCCTAATTCTCTCGGAAGTGAAGGTGTCCAATAGCTATCTTATAAAGTAATTGGTAGACAGCAAAGAGATCTTACATGCAGTTGATCCAGTTAATTAAAATGGCCAGTTAGTTGGTATCCTCCAACATGCTTCCTTAGAGGACATGAGGTCTGATGAGCTACATTCCTACTCCCTATTCTTCCCCTCCCCCCAAAAAAACATACTCACAAGAAGACGAAATTTCCCTTCAGAAGGTGGCATCTGAAGAGAATTGATTAGTGAATCAGTTTTTCTGAGACTCCACCTATCTCAATTTAGCTGTGATTTGAATTGTACTACAAGGAACTAACATTTTTGGACCATTCTAATCACTGGGGTTGTTTCTCACCATGATTCTAGCCAGTAGCCTGTGCAATTGATGTGGAATGTTAACTTTTAAAGAAGATTAATTCTGGGACATTTCCCAGATCACACATCTGGCTTTTTCACAATCCCCGTAGGAGAAGATTTATGAGGGGAAAACAGTGAGAATGATTACATTTATTAACAGGTTTACTTAATGTGTGATTTTTTTTTCTTTTTGCACAGCTGTATGACCAACCCACACTTTCTCAGGTACCAACTGGCTCTGTTTCTTCATGTGTCTCTGAATGCCCGATTTGCTTCATCATACCCAGTGATGTCCCCTCGACACATTTAGTAGGAGTTCAATAAAAGTTGGTTTAATAATGAGTATCTATAGTTTGTTGGGTGGAACATGTTTTCCGATCCATAAATTCTTATTTTTGTAATGTAATTACTGTAAAGGGCCTGCATCACATTGTGATTGTTTCGAGTATCGAATGGATTATTAGACAGAAGATGGGAACCAGTTGTTCTCTATCTCTAGAAAGGACACATGAGAAGGAAGCAGGTTTAAACTGAAATATGAAGGAATGACATGAAAAAGGCTGGTTTTGAAAGGCAGTTCTAACTTCTGACCTACAGAGTGACTGTGTTAAATCTGACTTTTACTAAACATACTTATTATGCTTAAAGAAACATTATGTAAAAATAAATCTGGAAAATAACGAGCTCTATTGTTAACAGAGTTTACCTGGATAAAGAAGGATTTCTTGGAAGTAAGCATTATTTATTATTGAGTTCCCTTTTTTTTAAATAAAAACTTCATTTTATTATTTTATTCTGAATTTAAACCCCAAAAAACAAACAAAAAGCTAGACCCCTGAGCATTTCTACATACCCATCAAAACATAAAAAGTGGATTATGTAAGAAACTCTGTTTCATATCATTTGTTCAAAATAAAAGTGTATAATTAATTCTACATTACTTTCAGATAGTTCTGTTTGTCTGTGCTTCCTTCTCTGGGAACTTCTGACTATGCCTTGCATCTAAAAAAAAATCATTGGCTTTCCTTTTTTTTGGCCTCATTATTGTTAACTCTCTCCCCTCTGATACTCATCCCTAATGAGAGAGGAAGGAGAAGGGAGGAGATCCTTATAACAAAAAGGCATAGTCAAGAAAAATTAATCCGCACAATGGCTAGTCAAAAAAATATTTATCTCTCTTTCAGGACGTGAGTAGCATGCTTCCTCTGAAAAGCAACCTGGTTGGTCATCACTTTAATCAAATTTCTTGAGTCTTTCAAAGTTGTTTTTCTTTATAAGGTTGTCCTTGTACAAACTGTCCTCGGTTCTGCTCATTTTACTGTTCTTCAATTTACAGTATCTGAGATTCCTTCAAATCCTTTCACTTGTCATTTTTTACAATGCAACAATTATTTCAATACAATTTCTTCAACTATTCTCCAATTATGGACACCCCATTAGATTCTAGTTATTTTACTTTTCTCCCTATCCCACCCAGTCCTTTTAATTTTACCCTCAGATGAGGAGATTTTTTTTTCAACTCCTTCCTACTTGGTAACACCTTCATTTCTAACCCTTTCCTTCCATCTCAATTCCCAATCCCTGCTTATTTCCCTGTTGAGTTTTGATGTAATTCTTCACTTATCTCTGTGTGGGTTCAACTCTCCTTTGTTTAAGAGTGGAGTATGTCTGATGCCTGCTTCTCTACACTTTCCCTCTATGCTTATATATTTTTCTTCTCAAGCACCCCGATTATGAGAAACATTGAGTTCCGCCCATTTCTTCCTCCTTTCTACACTAGTATATCCCTGTTACCCTCCTTTCTTTTTCCCTTCTTACAAACCTCAGGATAGAACCAATCTATTCCTCAGGCCCTCTGCTTTTCTTTTTTAACTTCTTTAATAGCCTTTCAAGACACTAAGGTTCTGAAGGTGTATTTGTTTCTTTCTCTTTTTCCCTTCTCCCATTAGAATGTTAGCACTTTATCATCATAGGGAAAGGAGATTCATCTACTCATCTTTCCCATTTCTTTTCTTTTCTATTTTTTTAAATGCATGCATTATTGATCCTTGGAAAAAATGTCTACCACTTTCCAAAGACCATATTCCTTCTCTTCCTCCATCAATTTATCTTGCTTTAGTAAGACAAAATAAAGCGTATCAACCATGCCTGACAACACAAGACTCATTCTACCTGCACAGTCCACAACCTCTCAGCTGAGGAGAGGGAGATATGTTTCACATCAGTCCTCTGGAGTCTGTATTTCTCACTGCACTGACTGATTTCTTTCAGTGTTATTTTTTCTTACATTATCATGGCTAGTCTTTAAATTATTCTCTGGGTTCTGCTTACTTTTCTCCTTCTTAGCTCATGTAAATCTTCCCAAGTTTCTAAATTCATAACATTTGCTCATAATATCCTCTCACCTCATTCCTTTTCCTGGAAAGAATTATTCTCCTATAGATAGCTACCTATTTGACCTTCATGTCCAATGCTTACCTACACTGCTTTCAGACCATGAAAGAAAGAAAGTGTGGGACCGAATGCAGAATACTTGGGATTGATTATAGCTATATACACAGTCTTATGAGGGAGCTGCAACATACTCTCTGCTACTGCCCAATATGGGGCCAAGGTATCTTACTGAATTAACCTTTATATGTCTTCCCACAATGGATTTATATGAATTCAGTCTTATTTTGTGAGATAGAAATTAACTTCATGGATTTGTAAGTTTCTTGTCATTAACTTTCCCATCAGATTCATGGACATTGTTTTCTTTCTTTTCCATTTGTACAGATGGGCTGTCAAATCTATGACTCCTATCAGATCTACAAGGGCCAAACGTCTCATTAACCAAACCTTTAATTTAAAAAGAATTAAATCCTTGAACAATGCTTCCTTTCAACCAAAAAAATAGCCCACAAATGCCAAAATCTATGGAAGAAAAGGACAAATGTTCATGAGCATAGAGGTGAAGTCTGTGGCAAGTAACTTCTAAATCCATGCAATTAGAGACTCATTAGGCTCATAGGAAACCCCGGTTCCCAAGACTATAGAAGTACAAATCTACTAAGGGTCCATTTAATTGTTATAGCCCTTGCCACTGATGTCACAAAACCATCATTTGCAATCATACATATTCCATGACCAACATTAGTCTCTCTCTCACCTCTTCTCATCTCCTCCTAGGTACTTGCTTCCCAAAACAGCTCAGAAAGAGTTAAGAAAATCTTCTTTCACATAGCTTTACAAGACAGAATGTGCTTAGTTGCTTCTCTACTTTTCTTCCATGCTGGAATATACTCTCTAAAAGAGGAGCAGTGGTACTCTGACTCCTGGGACTAGTTAACTCAATACTTGCCCTAGTACTCACTCTCTCTGTCTCCCATGTTGTTGTTTTCCTTCATTCTTAAAGAAAACCGTGGTATCAGGAAGGTGATGCAATGACTGTCTCCCATATAATTCACTTAATCTTCTGCTATGGACTTAACCATTCCAAACTAACTTTATCACTGTTGCACCATATGTACTAAACCTCTCTCAACTCACCTCTTTGTTCTCTTATTCCACTTACAGACTCATTCAGTTGGAGAACTGTAGTCTTGGGGTCTAAGGTCACATGAGGGAAGATACCTTGGGATATGGTCCCAGAGTGGGAGGACAAATTCCCCAGGGCACTATAAGGTTGCTGCTAGAGGGGCTACTGCCAGGATAGGGAGCAATATGGGGTCAGGCCAGGAAAAAGTTGACATGGAGCACAGCTACTGGAGAGAGAAAAGAACCAACAGATCTTATTTTGACTAATTATTCATGGTAACTAGATTCAATTACTAGAGTCGGTTCTTTTTACAGCTACAAGGTACAGTGGAGAGAGTGATGGACTTGGAGTCAGGAAGACCTGAGTTCAAATCCAGCCTCAAACATTAATGGTTGTCTGACCTGAGCAAATCATTTATCTCTTCATCAGTTTCCTTATATATAAAATGAGGATAATAATGACAACTACCTTCTAGGATTGTTGGGAGGATAAAATGAGATGTCTGGTATTTGTCTTTTGTCATTTATTATATTTTGTCATTAATTAATATAATAATTAATTATAATATAATATAAAATTTATATCATTAATCATATATTAAATATTAAATATATTCAGTATTATATAAGTTTATATATTCATATAAATTTAAATATAATAAAAATAATAATAAGATATATTTGCCATTAATTATTAATACTATTATTTTATTTGTTTATTATTTATGATTTTTATTATTACTAAGTCCAAGTTCTGTCAGAACCTTCCAAATTTTAGTGCCCTAGGTTGAAGTTCTGGCTGTCCCACAGTCACATCTCTCCCAAAACACATCATTGTATAGTTTATCAAGGCCAAAGCAAAATAATCAACAAATCACTCCCACCAATCTAAAATATTCTGAGTAGAGTCTAAGATGTCTGGATTTTTAATAAAATGGATTCATG
>NW_020954720.1:7947305-7962268 GCF_900497805.2 Vombatus ursinus
AATATGTTTAATAGGAATGTATATGTATAGCCAATATCAGATTGTGCGCCTCTTGGGGAGGGTAGTGGGGAGGGAGGGGGACAAAAATTTTAAACTCTAAAGCATATGCAAGTGATTGTTCAAAATAAATTAATTTAAAAAAAATAAAATGGATTCATGAAAAACATGTAACCTACTTAGAATTACAAATAGGATAAATACTTGAAGCCAAACTTTTGAACACATTTTAGACATTTTACATACAAAATCAAGCCATTTGGTTTAGCCAATACACCCATGATATTTCAAGTCACAGCTACTAAAGTTTTAGCAGACCTTTCCAAAGATGTCATTGCATTTTTAAATGATGTTACAATCACAAACAAGAACATTCAGTAGAACAGAGAATACTAATCCACTTTTTTCATCATTTGTATGGTAAGCCTAGTTGCCCCTTCACTTTTTTTTCTAGAGAAAGATACATCTAAGATGGCCATAAAGTCAGTGCTGGTGGAAATATTGTCAAAGAAAAAGGAAGGCCAAAGATCTTCTAGCAGCTTATTACTCCTGCCAGTTGTCAACAGCAAAAAGGAACTATTTAACTTCCTTAACAGGGCTTTGATAGCCCTCATACTTCTTGAGCATGTAGAAAATGTGGAGGTCTTACTTGGAGGCACATAGGAACTTAATTACAAATCAGTGAACATTTACTAAATGCCTCTTATGTGCCAGGCATTGAGATAAACTGAGATATTCAAACCTAGTTCACTCTAGGAACAAGTATGTATGTACACATGTATGTGTTTTCCTGAATGACCAACACATCTGGAGTGAACATGTTAGTAGACACACTGTACAGGAACATTCAGCAGAGACTTGGAAAGTACTAAACTGACTTCTTTGACATCATTTAAATGGTAAACCTAGTTGTTGAAGTTTCAAATCCTCCAATGAATTTATCTTTATAAGCTAATTTTAGGGCATATTTTGTGATATTTGCCCGGGGTGTGCCCAAGTAGAGTTATTAAGGAGGTGTGATGACTCAGTCTACACTTCTTCCAGAACAAGGTTGTGTTTTATCTCCTAGACTAGAAATTCCATGAAGGCAAGGGCCTTGTCTTATTTAAACCATCTAACTTCACTAGCACCTATCACAATGTTCTAAAAACAGTAAGAACCTAAGAAATACTATTTGAATGAATGGGTAATGAAGGAACCCTTTTAGCATATTAGTGTGCTAATTAGGGCAGTTAAATGGTGCAGTGGATAGAGAAGTGGAATCAGGCTTGGAATCAGGAAGACTCTTCCTCATGAGTTCAAATCTAGTCTCAGATACTTACTAGTTGTGTGATCCTGGGCAAGTCACTTAACCCTGTTTGCTTCAGTCCTTCATCTGTAAAATGAGCTGGAGAAGGAAATGGCAAACCACTCCAGTATCCTTGCCAAGAAAGCTCCAAATGGGGTCACAAAGAAACTGAAATGACTCAACAACAATAAGTGCTCTGTTATCTGGACACTCAAAAAAGGTAAGGGTGAAGAAAATCAACCAGCACTATTGGTAACTAAGGCTGTGACTAAAATCAATGACTAAAAAGCCTTGGCAGAAACTGCTGGGGCTCACATAGCCATTGGCAGGTACCTCAACTATCATGGTATTGGGTAGGGTTAGATTTACTGCTCTCTCAAAGGAACTTTGCCATGCTTGTAATGGTTCTAGGATGTGTCCCAGGATTCCATATCCCAAGTTACCATCTGCTCTACAGATAGCCTGGTATTTTCTAAAGGGGATCATTTGCCTTCATGGTCTCTAGATACAGATTGTCTCGGCTCAGGGCCCACAGTTTATGGTCACATTCTGGCATAAGCTCCAAAAGAATTTAGGAGCTCAGACATTATTTACCACAGCCTTCCACCAAAAGACCAATTTAGAATCCAGAGATTGTTGTATCATTCACTTAGAGCAAGACTAAACCTAGTTCCTTCCAACAGAAGAATTTTCTAAAATCATTGAGAGGTACCTTACCCTTAAAACCCTTCTTTTCTGGTAGCTTACAGCTTTTCTCCTTATATTTGCCTAGTGGATACATTAGAAAATCAACACCTGACTGCTTTGCTTTATTAGGAATAACACCCATAAATGGTGGCCTGGGCCAATGAGCATCAGAATATAGATATAGGCCATACAAACAGAGAGATGGATGATGGGCAATATTATTAGAAGCTGCTGATACAACCAGTCTTGCATAGCTCATACCATAGACTGCTATGTAAGTTCCATGTAATTTCAACAATGGTGAAAACAACCTACACATTCATGTGGTTGCACTCATAAGAAGAGTATGAAGTACAGGAAATTCAGTTGTATATGATCAAGGGAGATGTTATTTAATATATTGGAAGAGGATGATCCCAAAGGACTATACTTGGAAGTGAGCAGAGACAGCCATACTCCTGCCCTTCTTAGGATGTTCTATCAGAGATGCCCACAGAGAAACTGATTGCTCTTTTTCAGGGTGAGAGTTAGGGTTGGAGAAAATGAACCTTAGGACAGGGGAATATTGTTTGCACCTAACTAGGATAATCTCAAAGAGATGCAGAGGGAAGGGAGCAGGAAAGGCTGATTCACAAGGGATTGTGTTATCATTTCAATAACCTCATTGTGTAAAAAGAAATTAAGCCAAGGTGCCCAAGGAGAAAAATAGGCTATATTGCCAGTGCCAGTATATGTAGGCTGGGCAACAAAACCCTACTGCTTTGGATCATATTCACATCAGTAATGAGATAGAGGATGACCCAAAGAAACCTTTAGCACAGGGGTAAAAGGACAGCTGTAAATGTTTGAGTGTCTAGAGTCCTTTTTTCCCCATGGTGTTAGTTGTTTTCCACCAGGGTACTGACCTGAAAAAAAAAAGGAAAGAAGCAGAAGAATAAGGGGCAACTGTAGTGTATCTGGGGCTCCCCTGAGGCTCCATCCATGATGTTTCTCATGTACTTGCATGGAAGTCAGGCCACCATCAGAAGAGCAAATAGATGATAAAACCATAATTCAGATTCAGCCTTACGCAGCGCATCTGAGATCTGAGGCATTTCCCTACCTCTGAGGCTATGTCTGAGAGAGCACCATATGTCACATACATTTTTTTTTTATTTGCTAACACAGATGTTCAATGATGATGTAATATCTTTGCCTAATACAAAGGGCAAGGAAATGGATTAAATCAGTGGTTCACTATGGTTGGTCTATGGACCATCCAAGAAATCCAACATTAGATATTATATGTGAAACAAATCTGGAAAAGTAGGCTGGAGCCAGATTATGAAGGGCTTTCAAATAATGATTATATTTTATCCCAGGGATCATAGGGAGCCACAGAAATGCCTTTATCACTATGGTCAGTTGTGTGCTTTAGGACCATCAACTTGGCAACCACATGGAGTATGGATTGGAGAGGCGACAGACTAGAGGCACTAAAACTTATTAGGAGGGGAGGGGGGCAGGAAGAAAAGAAGGAAAGAAGCATTTATTAAGTGTCTCCAGAGTATCAGGCACTGCCCTGAGTGCTTTACAAATATCATCTCATCTGATAGGCTATTAGAATAGTCAGTTAATGAGGGCCTTGGGAAAGGTGGTAGCTGTGTGAGTGGAGATAAGAGGACACAGAGAATTGATAGGATTTGGCAGGTGATTGGATTCAGGAGAGGGGAGGGAGAGGTAAGAGTCTGTCTACAGGTTTGCAAATCTGGGTGACTGGAAGGATGGAGGTGCTCTTGATGGACATGAGAAAGTTAGGAAGGGGGAAAGGTTATAAGAGAAATGTAATGAGCTTTCCTTTGAATATGTTGTGGTTGAGATACCTATGGAACAGCTAGTTAGCGATGTAGGACTAGGTTCAGGATAGAAGTGAGGACTAGACATGTAACTAATTTCTGGGTTTTCTGGATAATCCCTTGAAAGCTTACTGAAAGAAGAGTGTAAAGAAAGAAAATGTCACTGATTTGAGCCCTGGGATACAACCACACAAGGGGAACAGGTAATGAATAAAGGTAGAGGAAAGAATACTGAAAATGAACAGTCTGACAGATAGGAGGAGAGCCAGGGGTGAGCAATATAAAAAAATAAAAAGAAATGACAGCATAGAGAGAAGATGGGAGTATTTAACAGTGTCAAATGCTGCAGAGAGGGTTAAGGAAAAGATCACTTGATTCATCAATTAAGTTATCATTGGTAACCCTGGAGAGAACAATCTCAGTTGAGTGGTGGGATTGGAAGCCGCATTGCAAGGAGTTGAGAGGTGAATAAAAAAAGGGGGGGAGGAAGGGGACAAAATAACAACAACTTCTCAACTCTATTTTTTTACCTATCTTCCATTATTCAATAGTCTTGAATAATACTCATCAACATCATAGCAGTCAACATCTGATGATATAGCTTCAATTTTTATTAAAATCTTGGCCATAGAGTCACTTTTTTTTCAGGCCTACTTTAAGTCTTTTTCAGATCCTGAACCTGTGACTGCATCTAATTTTCACAACTGCACTAGAAGAAAGAACCCTTTATCAACAACTGAAAAGACATACCCAAGAGCCCACTGAGAACTGAGGACACAAAGAGTCAGAAGCTTAGAGGTGACTTAATCCCTCCCACATGTTGCTCACCAATTATTTCAGCATGTAATAAGAATAATGAAGGGCTTAGAAGTGAAGATTTCATTCATTGACCTCACAAATCTTAAAATTGGCTACACCCCCTGCATGGACCAACCAAAGTAGATAAGAGCATACAGTAAACCATTTGTCCAGAAACAGTATGCACCAAATTATCATTTGTATTACAATAACAGAAAAGGTAAAAAAACCCTCATTTTTAACACTTTGTGGTCAATAATGGTGCATTTGAAGGGTGTAACATTTGCATTTACCCAGGGAGACAGCTTGTAGGAAAGGACAAATGCCCTAGATTGCAAGCTCTAATATCAGCATTGCAGAGGGAAATTGGAGGAGGTGGATAGAAGAAAATGAATGGAAAGAGAAGCCTATCACTGGAGCAGCTGCCCAGGAAGGGGTGAGGCCTGCTTCTTGCCTGCTTTCCCCCATTTATTTCCAAAGAAATAAGAAAGACATCCTACAAGAGTCGCTGGTCTGGCCAACAGGAGAGCTTTTGTTGTTTGTTCTTCCTTCTCAAAGAGGACCATGACATCAGAAAGATGATGCCATGACTTGCAAGTGAATTGGATTTAAGTGAGGGAGGGCTGTGCAAAGTCACCAGCCTCACTCTCTCTTCCAGAGCCATCTGAGTCCAGTGGCAAGATACATATCAGGATGATAAAGCCCATTACTGGAATAGCTGCCTAGGAGTCACTGATCTGGCAGACAGAAGGGGAGCAGAAATATAACCTCCTACTCTTCATACATGAATAGTCAAGTGTTACAGTGTATAGAGTGCCAAGTCTGGAGTCAGGAAGATCTGAGTTCAAATCTGGTCTCAGCCACTTACTAGCTGTGTGACTCTGGGCAAGTCACTTGACACTGCTTGCCTCAATTTTCTCATCTGTAAAATGAGCTGGGGAAGGAAATGGCAAACCACTTCAGTATCTTTGCCAAGAAAACCCCAAATGGGGTCACAAAGAGTCTGAAACAACTGAACAACAACAACAACAACAACAGCAACAGCAAAACTTTTCTTACATATAGTAGGTACTTAATAAATGGTTGTTGAATATAAACCTCTTTAGGTGAGGGACTGTTTCACTTGTATCTTTGTGTGATTAATGCCTAGCACTGTTCCTGGAACTTAATAAATAAATAAATGCTTATTAATTGATTGAATAAATAAATGAAAGGGGCAGCTCAAAAGGGGTGTAATATAGAATGTCATGCCTACTCCAAAGAGAATTCCATTCCAATCCAAGAACTACATCTCAATAAACCAAGTTCCTCAACTCGTAGTTTGAGCTTCTGATGTGGACTGGGTGGTGAGAGAGGGATGTAGGTGTCAGATGTAGACGGAAAAGGGTGGCACATGAATAGTACTCAACACGCATTTGTTTGATCTCTAGTTGGAGCCCACCATCTTGGCTACAGTGGAGTTAGCTAATGTCCCACTATGCTATATTTGATCAGAAAGAATGAATATTTCCCCTTAGACACAAGGAGAATTCTGAGAATTGTGTGTAGACTACATGCATTTTATATAGAGACTTGGACTTAATTCTTAGGATCTGTTCTCATAAAGGGTTCTTAGGGACAATCCTTGGGCATTATTTTATATATGAAAATCAAAGCACAAAGCATTGTTCATTCTACATGTGACAATCTCTCTTGAACTTATTTGTGTTTCACATGACTAATTTCAAATGGTCCCCATCAATTTTACCTTTAAAGAAATAACCTGGCATCATAATGAAAGTGTCCCAGAGCTTGGCAAACTATTTAGTCAATGAATGTGTTTTTCAGCTTATTTTTATTTTTAGAATGTAAGGGGCTTGAAGACAAGGATCTTCTCACTTTGTCTTTGTCTGGCACATAGTAGGTGCTTATAAATATTTGTTGATTAAATGATAGCTGACCTCAGCTTGACTCTTTGTTCTGCTCTGTGACACCTGATATTCCTTGCACAGATATTAATCCCTGCTGTGAACAACCGGCATCCTTGGCCCCCATTGATACTGCTTCCTGGATTGCCAACTTGCTATTTTCCTGGGTCAAATGCTCTCATCTTCATATCGCTCAAACTTTACTTTGCCTTGCTGTTAATTCCATGTATGATGCTCCCACACATATTGTGAAAATATAGCTGCTTAGGTGTGCTGCTGAGCTGACCCATTATTAATCTTTTCCTAACCCATACCAGTCAATCCAACTTTCCATTGCAGTGCATATCAGGGCATGAATGGAGGAATCCCTAGCTTAATCCCACCTGTAAGCTTATGAAGACAATAAATGCTACATTTAGAGTAGGATGCCAGAATGACGGAATGGCTTCCATTTCTGAAAGAACATGTACGTAGTCTGACTCATTAAGTGTCTAATGGGCATAATCATATATAGTATACAGTACATGTAATTGCATGTATTCTATACATATATAGTATATAATTCTACCCATTTTATATATATATGTAATATATACATATGTATATGTATATGTATATGTGTATATGTGTGTGTATATTCCAAACATTGTATTATTGGCAAACGATTAATTTTTATGTCACTTTTATTTCTGAAAGTCATGTTGGGTGTTTCATATGTACCAGTCCCTTCAGTGTGATTGCTGCTGATAGAAGTAACATTGTAGAAGCCCAAACCTTGGGTCTTGTTTTCAATCCTGGCTTGTACCACTTGGTCCTGGCTTGCATTACCGCCATGGGCGTTCCTCTGATTTGTCTTCCTGTATACCTGAATCACTGATGAAGATCACCAGCAAGGTTCATCTAATTTATTCTAGCTAAGTTCCCCACCCCTCACTCCAATCAAAAATGAAGGAAACATTCTTAGTAAAATACAAAATGGTTTTGTTTTGTTTTTGTTTTTGTTTTTTTTATGGATAGAATGCTCTGCTGGCTTTTAGAAGAGAACACTTTTAGTGATAGGATTTTTGCTTTGGAATAATTTGGTCTAAGTCAGTAAAGAATAAAGAGGTTTACCTCCCACATTGTTCTTTTTTCTTCTATTTTTCTTTTTTCCTTTTCGACCTCTGTCAGCAGGGGGTGTCGCCACGGACACTCTGGTTTCCAGTACATGAAGTGTGCTTGGCCACAGCCAGACCCAGATGCTAAACTCAGGATGCTCTCCATTCAGTTGCTGCATCTGGCTCTTTGGCAGACTCTACAGGCTGATGGGCTGGCAGCCCTGGATTTGCCTCTGGGTCTGTCATCTGTCATGTTGTTAGGCTGCTGATGGGCTGTCTCTGCTCACCCTTTCCGATTGCATTTCCCTCTGTACCAACTTTGGCATCCATAAGACAATGAAAATCAAGATGCTACACAACCCTTCATCCTCTGTGGATCTTGGTGGTTATGTTATCACCACTGTGGAAAAGTAGACCCTTCTGTCCTTTGAAATGCGTTGGCTGTGGCACGTTGCCATTTAATAATTTTTAAAAAGCAAAAACAAAAGAAAACAGATTTTGAATGCACATGATGCTCTGCGCTTTGGGTCAGTTAATACCATTATACTCTGATGACTCATCTACCTTTTGAGTTTAATTGGGTCCTTTTCTGTTGCCTTTATTTCAGCAGCATACACCTGACTCTGACTTATGCGGCCACTGATCACCAAGTGACTCGTTTGTTGAGCTCGTGGGAGGATAAATTAAATATGATCTGTATCACTGAACTCCTCTTTGGCTGCTTCATGGCACATAATAATTTGGGGAGAAACAGTTAAAATAAAATATTAAAGAATAAGCAGAGAGGGCCCACTGTTCGCATGTCCAATGGCGAGAGAAAATTACAGGTTTCATTGTATATGCTGCACCATCTGCCTACTCGGAGAGGCTGAGCCGGAGGCTTTCCCAGGGGAAATAGCTGTGGATAAGTTATTCAATTAGAACAGCATTATTGGCCAGCTACCTTGGAGAATTGGGTTGATGATGTTGTGATTATCCTGTTCTACATTCCTTCATGTCTTAGACAGGCTGCATTGCTCTGCAGACTCCTTCGGTGTTTGTTCAGTCCTACAGTGGGTGAACAATTGAAAGGGGGAATATCAGGGATTCCTGAAAGAAAATCAATTCTGAATGAACTTTCCTTGCTTAGCCATAGCCTCAATATTCTGAGTCATACTGTATTTTTTTGTGAACTCCAATTGTAATAAGTGACAGACATGGCAGTGGGGAGGAAAGAGAATTTCATGGTATGAGTTTAACCTGTGGCACTGAACAAAGGAATCTTTCATGTAGGTTACAAGATGGCAGAATACTCTAGTCTCATAAAATACGATATTAATCTTAGTGAGAGCAGGAATCTCATAAGGGTAAAATGCTTATTTTTATCATGGCTTTAGACCTTCAAAAATTCCTAGATTGTAATAGTGCTTTCTTACTGATGTAGCCCCCATCTCCAAGGAGGTCAGGGTGATTTGGAGATTTTATCATTAGTCCTCACAACTACCCAGTCAGGAGGCTGACAGGGGACCCATGCTGGTATCTCCAAGATCACATATTTTGTAAGTAGAAGAGATTGAAATACAGCCCAAGTCTCTGCTGCCCACTGCTCTGGGCTATTCACATTGAACAAAGTCCTTTTCTAAAAAACAAAACAAAAACTGTTATGATGGTCATTTGTTTCCACTGAGAATTATCGACATTTTAATCATGTGTTTCTGTTGTTGCATTTTGCTAGCTAAAAAAAATTATGACTTTATAAGCTGGAGCATGAATGAGGTTAAGGTGTGCATGGAGGTGGAAGACTCAAAACAGAGGCCTAATCTGATGGAAAAAAAGATGAAAATAAACACAAGAAAGCATGTTCTCATGGGAGGCAGCATGGTACAGTGGAAACCTGTATGACCTTGGGTAAATCCTTTGTCCTCTGCTTCTCAGGTATTACATGACAGGGTTGGACTAAATGATTTCTGAAGTTCTATCCACCTTTAAACCTATGATCTTCTCTAAAACATAAAGCCCATAGCCTTTATTTTATCAATTAAAAAAAATAAATGTCACTGGTTTGATCAGAAGAGGTGATTGGTATGTTATAATGACTCATTAATTCACTTTCCATGGCTTAAATATTTTGGCAGTAAGGAAAGCTGTGTGTCTACACTTGAAGTAAACGGCCTTCTCCTTAAAGTATATTGCATGTATGTGGATGTTTATTACATAATTGTTTCTTTATAATTGATTCACCCTTTATTTTCCTTTTTTTGCATTCTCATTCAACGGTTATTCATTGAGTTCCTACTATGGGCCATGCACTGAACTGAATACAAAGACAAAGCATAGTTTTCAGATTTTGTGGAATTTGCATTTTTTCTAGGATGAGATAAAGCTCAGCACATAGTAGGTGCTTAATTAGTAATACAAAGTTGTTGAATTTCTATTGTAAAGTCTTCTGTTAACCCCCATGTTTTCCCTAATTGGCATTTGCAATCTCCTTTAGGGGGAGCGTGAGGAGTGTAGGCTGGGAGCACCAGGTCAGCACTGACAAAAGAAAAGAGAGGAGAAATTCAAAGACAGAGTCTAAGAGATCCCAACAACTAAAACTCTGCTGCTAGGCTTCTGGGACCCACTCATTTGCATTGGCAGGAGTTTTTTGCCAGCTGCTGCCGTGCCCTTCCCAGCATGTGCCCCAGGTTGCTTTTCTTCCCTGGATTTCTCTACAGCTAAGCTGTCTGAGGTCTCAAAATATAACTTGACAGTTTTCTTCTCTTCCCAAAGATCATCCAATAAAGGATTCTGCACTGGAAATGTGGAAGAGGAGTAGTAAAAGTTATTTCTTTTATACTGGCAGAAAGGGGAGAGAAGAGCCGCAAAATAGTAAATACTACTAAGGTTGTGTCAAGACAAAATGGAAAGAACTCGCAGGGGTTTTCATAGCACTGGCACTCTGTTGTTGTTTTGTGAAAGCTAAATTTTGCATCATAAATAACAATGAAGTGAGAGACAATAAGGAACCTTCTAATATTTTCTTCTTGATACATCATCTTTCCACAAAAAAAAAAAAATTTTGCTTCTCTGCACTGAATATGGGTAATATCCCAAAGGGACTGGAGTAAATTTAAAAGTCTACCTCATATCTTTCAGAAGGATAGACAGAAATAAGACTGTCGAATAATTGAGTAAAGGCACAAAATTAATACTATAGCTAAAATAATTGGTATTTAGAATTCATTCCTATAGTTTGCCTTTCATTAGAAAAAAAAAATAAGAATGAAATGTAGACAATTAGGAAGAAATAACTTGCAAAATAGCCATTGACTAAAATCAGATAAAAGAAGAATGGGGATAGATCACACAATAGATCTAGAAAACTTAGATGGTATCTTAATTAGATCAGATATCTGAAAAGCAACTTAAAAATTTTGTCAATTTGCTTGAGCAGAGGGTAACTTAATAATAACAGTAAATCAACAATTTGATTTCAGCATCTTTTCTAAGCAACATGAAAAAACCAGTTGTGTGTGTGTGTGTGTGTGTGTGTGTGTGAATTTTCCATTTCTAGACACTTAAGATGGCCATTCCAATTTGAATACATGATTTAACCACATTTACTCCTTTCCAGATTTCCATGTAATTGGCTCCTGATCATAGACAAATACTATAGAAGACCTATTTATGCATCTAGAAACTTTTAGCTCTCTCTAAAATTACTTGATAACTACTCTCAGTGAGATATCCAAGTTATTTGGTTAAAATGGAATTTTGTTTAAAATAAAAATATGACTTTAGTGGTTTTTACTTCACACATTTCACTTTCCTATAAATACTTACATTATAGCTCTTTTTTTGTATCTCTTATCTCCCCTATGCAACCATAAAGTCTATAAAGAGCTTGCTCTACTCTTGTTTGTATTAGAACCAATGGGTAGCACATAGTAGGAGCTTGGACAATATTCCTTGAATGAAAAAGTAGATAACAGCCCTACCATGGAACTGAATGATACAAAGCTTAAATTATGGATGGGTGATGATATAAAGGAGAAAAAGTCGTGTCTCTTTTATTTGAATCTATTTCTGTGGCTTCTATAAATGCCTGGCAGCTGAATTCATGACGATCTTTGAGCCTGAGGGCTTTTACAGATCTTTTAAGTCCAACCCCTCATTTTACTAATGAGGAAACCAGGTTCAGAGAGCCTCAGTGACTTTTTCAAGTAGTAAGTGAGAGAACCAGAATTGAAACTTAGGTTCTGGCTTTAGATTGAATGCTCTTTTCATTGCATCACACTCCCTTAACGAAACCCTTCTTAATAATAGCTACAATAATAGCAGTTGAATCATCCTGACTTGTTTGGAACAGTTATATATGTTCATATTCCCACTTGCATAAAAAGCCATAGTGAGGCTGATATAGGAAACCCAAACCTTAGCTCTAGGATTTGTCAATAGTTAGGAATTATTGGGATATGATGAGTAAGTAAAAGGGGAACAATAGAAGAAGAAATCTTGTAAAATTTAGAGAAAAGGGAAAATGTGATTCAATTAAAATTAGAACTGTAAAGAACAAACAATTCAATAAGAAGAGAAAAAATATATACCCCCAAAGCATAAAAAAAAAAAATCAGGCACCAAAAAGAAAGAAAAATAAGAAAGGAAAAAAGCTTGATCCCTCAACCTATAGGTCAGAGAACAGACCCTTGTAAATCTTGGAGAAAATTTTTCTTAGGGTTTAAAAGGAGGTGGAACAATTTTTTCAACCCTTCCACAGGAATGTAGTAACTCCACATGAGGCTACACGCATTGGGTTTCTAAAATACACAAGGAATCACTTCCTTCTGGGAAGAGGAAAGAGAAGGGAAAATAAGCAACAGACCCCTAACTATTCTCTATGTGACAGCTGCATGCACTGTCCCTTCAAAGGGACCCAAAGTGCTGATGGTCACACATCAGAATCATGGATGCATGTGGTGAAGTGCTGTCTGTTTATACATAAGCCTGATCATACGCATTAGCCTCCGTTTCTAGGGAAACACATACTACCTAGGCATAGGTGAGAATGAAGATCATTAATTACTAAAAACTAGAGATAATTCTTTACAAATTTTTCAGAAAAAAAAATCCATGTGTTTTGCTACAGTTTTGTTGTGAAAAAAAGAAAAAGATGTGACATGATTTTCAGTTGCTTCCAAAGACCTTTGTAATACACTCAAAAAGGTGATGCCTTCTTCAGTGCCACAGCAGTGAGACTAGAGCTGAAATGAATTGCATACCCCATTGACTGAATAGTCTGGACAAATAAAAGGGAGTACATGGAAGAACAGCCTAATTGTTTAGTGGAAAAGAAGTCATTGTCTTGAGAGGAATAGACAAAGAAACTAAATATGTGTAGTTTCATTAATTATTATTATTTAACAGTTACTGAGCACCAGGCTGGGAACTGTAATAAACTTGTAAAGAGTAGTAGACCTTTTATAACTTCATTTTCTTTAAGGAAAAAAAAGGAAGGTATCAGATTAACTGGAGGTCTTTTTTTCTTTACCACTGCAAAGCCATTACATGTCATAGAGTTAGATCATTCAAACTTTGAATTAAAGGGAGAGAATCCATGCTATCTATGGCTTGTCTCCAGATTGGGTAATACCTCAGTTATTGTGGATAGACTATTTTTTTTTCCATTGGTGTGGTAGAAAGAGCATAAATTTAAAATTTAAAGACCTGAAGTTGAATCTTGTTCTACCAATTACTAACTGTTTACTTTGGAGCAAATCACTTAATTTTGCTGTGCCTCAGTTTCTTCATGTGCAAAAGAAGGATAGTTGATACTTGAGCAATCTATTTCAGAAGGTTGTTTTTAAGATCAAGTGAGATAATGTAGTGTTTTGCAAACTAGAAAGTGCCATGTAATAAATAGTTGTCAACAATCTAATATTCCCTGAAGAAGGGGATGCTAATTAGGAGCACATAAATTAATTCAAGTCTAAAATTTTAGCCTAATAAAATTTTGGGTGGCAGCATTACACAGTAGAAAGAGCCTGCACTCTGGAGTCAGAAGATGTATGTTAAAAATCTCCCCTCTGACATTGGATATCTACATGGCCTTGGACAGTTCACTTAACCTCTCTGTGACTTAGTTTCCTCATCTGTAAAACACAAGGGGTTGGATTAGATGCTAAGTGAGGTCCCTTCCAACTCTGATCTCTGATCCATAGGTTGCCATTTGGAGAAGGTTTCAATTTTTTTTTCTCTTTTTAGATTCTTTTCTATGGGACAACTGGTGCCTCCTTCCATGTGTGCATGATCTCAAAAAAAAAGCTCCTTTAGACCTGAAGTTCTATGAATTAAAGGCAGTGCAGTGAGAGGAAAGCAATGCTGAGCTGGGGAGTCAGGAATCCTGTATTCTAGTCTGGATCCTGCAACTAGCTTTCTATGAGTCCTTGGACAAATCACTTCAACTCTGGAGTTTAGCTTTGTCATTTGCAGAAACAAAAAAGGTTGGATGACATGATGACATGATCTCTGAGGTCTCTTTTACTTTAACAGAAGTAGTTTCATTCTTCTGTGTATTATAAAAAAAAATTTTCTTCTATTCTCATCAGCCTAAAAACTTTCTGATGTCCTTTAGGAGGCATTCTTTGTAGCACTGACAATTTCCTGAGCACCAAAGCTTGCTGTTTTGGGATCTTTTTGAAGAGAAATAGAAAGTATTTTTTTAAAATGTAGAAAAATCTGAAAGTTTTCCAGGTTCCTCCATGGTATAGATAATTCTAGGTTTCTAGTAAAACAAGGGATGCAAAAAAATGCAAAAATAATAATATTCATTTGGGTTAAGCTACACACATAAAGATAATACCTGTCCTTCTTCCTCTGGAAGAGTAGAGAGATTTATTTTATAATGCACTAGCATAGCCCCTGTTTTGAATAGTCATTAATACAGTATGAGAAAAATAAGGTGATTACTAGGAGGCTGTTCCAACTCACCAACAAAATTCCCTGTAGAATGTGCCAGAAGCCAGATGTTCCTACCAGAACATTCTTGAAAGTTGGGCATTACAGTTCTGGGTTAATCATTCTAAAGAGTAGAGGCAGAGGGGTATTTGTCCAAAGCAAATGCCATAATTACCCTCTAAATCTCTGTAATTCATTAATACTGAAGTTAATTTGAAAAGGGTTATGTAGTGAAATTATATCATAAACTAAATAATGGATATTTAGGTTGATCATGCACTTTCCTTAGGGTAAGTATATGGAAGCACATGTTCATTTAACCCTTCAGTAGAGCAGCAATGAACTATTAGTCCTGCTGGGGATATGAATGGGGAATGTTTTTTTTTTTAAAGAGTCCCTCTAAGCTTGAGAATTTTCAGTTCTTTGAACACATAACTTC
>NW_020954720.1:7962284-7965727 GCF_900497805.2 Vombatus ursinus
TGTGTGTGTGTGTGTGTGTGTGTGTGTGTGTGTGTGTGTGTATTACAATGGATAGAAAGCTGACCTTAGAAAACAGGTCTTGCCTCAAATACATAATGATTTTGTGACCCTGGGCAAGTCACTTAACCTCTTAGTGCCCCAGGCAACACCTGATGTCCTGGAACTTTATAAGTATCAGAACAGGCAAGCCAATCCATGTTAACAGAGGGAGTTTCTTTACTAAGAATTTCCTGTATAGTAAAACCTCAGTCTCAAAACTTTGAAACTTCAGAAAGGGACCATAGGTCACAATTAAAACAACACACTAAATAAAGAAACAAACAAAAAATCTGCCGCAAGACTTTTAAAAAAATTCTTTTGTAGGTTCAATTTTTTTTTATAAAAAGTTACTTTGCATGACTAATGTGGAATATGTTTAATATGATTGTACATGTAGAGTCTATATATGCCATTTTGGGGAGGGGAGAGGGAAAGGAGGAGGGAACTCAAAATCTTAAAAGTGAATGTTAAAAGCTAAAAATAAATAAATAAATTTTTAAAAAGTTACTTTGGAATGGATGTTTCTTTGCTGCTAGGTGTAGTGTCTTCCTCCTTGAATTTCTCATCCCATTCTGATTTATTTTTCCTCTATACATTCCTTTTTCCTCCACTCATATTACAGTTAATTGTGCAAATTTCTATCTCCTTCCCAGGTTGAAATGTCTTTCACTTGGTCATTTTTTTCATCTTCATACCCCCAGCACCTAGCAAATACCTAGTATTTTTCATGTAGTAGATACCTAATAGATGTTTGTTGAATTTGGTAGAATTCCTTGATTCTTAAAAGCTATTGATATGATGAGTAACTGCATATCTTTGATGTTTGTTCAGATTTTGCCATGTCACCTGAATTGCTCCCGTGTGCTAAGGGTTCCCTGGAACCTCAGTCTATTTGCACCTCTTTGCCTCTTTAAACATGGAGTTTATTCATGGAATTTTCACTCTTTTCTCCTGCAGTCTGCTGTAGGTCCTGTTCCTTGCCAACTGAAATATCAATCACTGGCTTTAATGAATGCAACTATACATACGGGTGTGTATGTGTGTGTGTGTGTGTGTGTGTGTGTGTGTGTGTAGAGGATATACCATGTATGCCCAAGCCCAACCTAACGTCTCCAAAAAAATTGGTATGCTGCATCTCATTTTTTAAGTTTGTATGCTAAGATAAAGTTCAGTTAATTTTAAAAATTGAGTTTGGTTCAGTTATAGTTTGATGGAGTATTCAATAAATGTTCAACTTAAAAACAAATAGCCCTGGTTGCGCACTCTAATGAAATGTGGTCCCCAAGCCTATTATTCTTGACCAGAAGCCTCTCCTTGGGATCTTTGTTACTTCATGGGTTTAGTAAAGTGGTTGGGATTCTAGTTATATTGGGGTGAAAATTGGCAGCTTCTCTAGGCAACTGAAAGATCATATGCAGTAACCGAATTCACATCAAAGCATCCTTCTAATATTCTGTGCTGCCTGATGGAAGCAGCCAGGGAGGAGTGAAAAAAAAAAAAAAGGAACTTAACTGTGTAAATGAGACAGTTCTATCTGCTTTGGAGAATAAAGGGAACTCTATCCCTTTGTTATTGTGGTCCCCCAGAACAATGTTGGACTTAATTACTGAAGAGATTTAAAGCTGCAGCTTCCGTTGAGTTTTCTTAAAATGGTTATCATGTAAGCCCCCTTACATGGCAAGAAAAGGTATTGGAAAGAGTTAAGAGAAGCCTTTGTAGTTAGTTAGCACTTCTATAAGATGAATGGGTCAAGGACTCAGGACCATTGGCATTGGGTTGTTTGCATCTTTCTTTCAGCAGAGCAAACCAGACAGCAGCACATTGATTTACAGGAGAGGAGCCTATCTTTGCAAACAGAAGGGTTGGAAACTTTGTATCCTTCCCCCTCAAGCCTCTCCCCCAAATGAAAGCAAATCACTCTTCCTGAGAAAGCCATTGCCCATTTAAAGGGAAGGCTTTGAAAAAGAAGTTGATAAAATAGATGGGTGCTTATGTGTCTCATTGATGAGTATCATAATTTTCAGCTTAATAATAGTCATCTTTTATATCTCACCTGATTCAACTGTAACACAAGTGATTATAGACTTTATTGGGGACAATCCTGAAATGGAAAGAGCTAATGATAGCCTATGATAGTAGTCTGAGATCCCTTAAGGCATAATGAATAATACATAAAATCATTATTATGCCCTAGAAAAAACACAAACACACACTTGCTCATAGGGAGATAAGAGTAAGGACCTTAGGCTGGATCCCAGAGGGGACTAGCATTTACAGAAATAAAGGATATTATTTTATGCAATGGAGTGTTGTTTGCTGCCAAAACACCATTCTAAGACTTGTGTAATCTCATGATAGGCCTATTTCTTGAATTCCTAGAGAAGACTCACACCTCCATTCTCTGCTTATGACTTCTTGTTTTCAGCAGGTTTGTTTTGCCTGAAGAGCTGAACTTTGTTTTATCTCCAAAACCTATCTAGAAGAATCCATTAGCTGCCAACTTCCCTAGTGGGAACCCACTTTTTAAAAAGCTCACAAGGAAAAACATATGACAGAGGAAATTGGAAAAGTTTCCAGAGTTGCTTCTGTGGAAATCTGAAATGACATTATTAATCTTACTGATAAACGTGTTATGTATATTCTATTAGCAAAAATGTGAAGATTTTCTATTTACCTGGGAACCTTCTGTGGATTGAATAATGAGCAAGAAGAGAATGCACACCAGGGCTGTCATCCTCAGGACACATTTTGAATGCAGTAGGATAATGGAAATGTTGCCAGTTATGTTATCTCTAATATTTTAATGCTATTGTTATTCTTTAACCTTTCTTAGCACCAGGGCTTCTAATTGCTGCCTCATCTACTTTACCCTCTAGGAAAAACAATATCAATGGATATATCCATATCCATGAAAAGTATTTTGCCTCATTCTCTTTTTGCCCCAGCTTTCCCTCTTGGGAAATAAAATAAAATGCATGCTGAGTCAGAATTTTTCTGCATGAAAATTATTCTCAGAGACATTTTATGGACTAGACATTATTGCCAATGGACTAAACAGTCACCTGGTAACCTGAGGGAGATAATGCCTAATCCAGGGACATCCAAGCTTTTCAATAGTGGGCCGCATGATCAAAAAGCCAGATGTATTCACAGTACATGAATTTAACTACATCCATCCTTCTATATATTTACGAATCCTTTCCACAAAATCCTGTCCATAAGGTAAAATTCTGCTTAACAAAATCCCTGCATCCATTCATTTTAATGGGGAAAAAGCTGTGGCATTCTTGGATCTTGTTTTCATCTAAATATTTCTAAATAGCATGCACCTAAATAATTTTTCAGTTAGTAGGACTTATTTAAAGGAAAACAAAATGGCTGGTGTGTATTAATGGGACAATAGA
>NW_020954720.1:7965793-7971752 GCF_900497805.2 Vombatus ursinus
AAAGAAATAGACTAAGTCAGTCTGCCACTGAAATTGAAAGTGTCATGGTGGCCACAGCATCGGTCCCCTCATGAACGACCCACAAGGTTATCAAACTAAAAGTCAAAGAAATCATAAGTTACAATGGAAAGTTCTTGTCACTCATACAGTATCAAGCACAGTAGTTAGCTGGGCAGCAGAGGCACCCCAGCTCTCCCTACACTTGGGTTTGTTCCTATGTGTATACATGTGTCTGTTGCCTGCTACAGGGAGGAACTTGTCTATAATGGTTAAAAACAAAATGAAATGAAAAAACAATGTATTTGGAAAAATAGCAATACATTACTATTCTCTATTAAAGCAATACTTTGTGAGGTAGGTGTACATATATTGAAAGATAGGTGTATGTGATTAATTACATCCCAGCTTCAATGACAAGTATCATTTGATATATACCTGTTATTATGATACCTTTGGCAATCAATTACACAACAGTTCTGATAAGTAGGTGATTAGGCCCTGTTGGACTACTCATGTGTGTATGCTAACTAATTCATAGAAACGTCAAAGATAAAGAGAAGGTAAAAATCTCAGTTGGTCCTTACACTGGAATCAGGAAATCCATAGTTGACCCTTGGCTAGTCTGTTAGTTGCCTAGAGCCTAATTCAAGCATTTATGCTGAGAGGTTCTCCTAGTGGTTAAATTCTTCTTTAGTAACTTTTTAGCCATAAATGGTGATGATATCTCATATTTATATATCCTGTTCGCATTTACAGAATGCTACTCAAATAACAACTCTATAAAGCCAGGAGTTCAGTTATTATTTTACCCATATTACAGATGAGAAAATTAAGTCTCAGATAGTTTGTGACAGCTCCAAGACTAAAACATAAGTCTTCTGACTTCAAGTATTATAACATGCTGATTTTCTAAGGGTACTAAACAGATTAGCATCCTGGGATTTTCCCCGCTAGTTTTCACTAAATAAATGTTCCTCACATTTATAATTGTTAAAATCAATAAGACTAATCAATAGAAGTACATATAGAATGATTTTATATATACACACACATATATATACACACACACACATACACACACATATTTGTGTCTAATGGTTGCCATCTCTAGAATGGGAGAAGAAAGTAAAAAGAAAAGAAAAGAAATTCACATGATAACTTTATTATATATTTAAAAGGAACAGCAAGTTGTAAATAATAGATTTGCAGCTTCATGTGCAATCATCTTTTTTTACATTATACTATGTTATGGAAATGCTTCTTTTATTCCATAAATTAAAAAGGAAATAAATAGAACATTTTAAAAAATCAATAGGACTGTGATATCTTATAATCATTTTCATCACCAATTACCTAGAAATTATTTATTTGCCAGAATTCTTAATCCAAAAGAACCAGAGGCAGGCCTCTGGCCTGCTGAGTATATTCTATGGAGGAGTTATGGAAAGCATGCACAGGAATCACAGCAGGTACGCTGCACATGGTGGTGCATGCCTATAATCGCAGCTACTTAGGGAGGCTGAGTTTGTCTGTATCTCTTCAGCTTGAGAGTTCAGAGTTGTGGTGGGCTAAGCCAATCAGATGTCTGCACTGTCTGTCATTAATATGGTGAGCCCCTAGGTGTGGGGTGGGGGATGTGTGGGGTGGGGGTGGGGGATATAATAGTTTGGCTAAGGAGAAGTAAATTGGCCCAGATTAGAAATAGAGCAGGTCAAAGCTCCTGTTCTGATCAGTGGTGAGATTGGGCCTGTGAGTATCAGGTCTCTGAGTATGCCTTGCCTGAACTTCCAGCCCAGGCTAGATGAGGAAATCCATTCTTAAAAAGAAATCATGTAGGGTAACAAGATATGTGAGGGTTGTTATCTGCACTGATGGAGGGAAACACACACTGATAAAATCTTAGATCTGTCACTCAACTAATCAATCAATCAATCAACAGGCATTTATTAAGTGCCTACGATGTTCCAGGTACTGTTTTAGGAGATGCTTATACAAAGACAAAACATGAAAATGTCCTTGTCCTCAAGAACCTTATAGTATGTCAAGGGAAACTATGTACATAGATAATTTTATGTAAAATACATGCAAAATAACATGGCTAATATGAAAATATGATTTGCATGACTTCATATATATAATCAATATCATATTGCTTGCCTTCTCAAGGGATGGGGGAGGGAAGGGAAGGAGAAAAGTTGGAATTCAAAATTTTTAAAAATGAATATTAAAAAAATTTGCATGCAATTGGGAAATATTTAATGGAATAGCTATATGTATTTTAAAAATAAAATGCATACAGTATAAATGGAAATTAATTTGGGAGTAGAAGGCACCTGTAGCTAAGGGGAAATCAGGAAAGCCTCTGTAGAAGGTGGTACTTGAGCTGAGTTGTGAATGATACTAGGAATTCTAAGAGGCAAATGTAAGAAGAGAAGGGGGTACATTCCAGGCACAGGGGATAGCCCCGTGCCAAGTCACTGAGATAGGAAATGGAATAGAAAATGGATGAGGACTAGCAAAAAGGTCGATTAGACTTGTCCGTAGAGGTCATGAAGGGGAATAATTTATAAGAATCTTGGAAAAACAGGTTGAACAAGTTTGTAAAGGGTTTCAAATTCCAAATACAGGAGTTTGCATTCGGTCCTAAAGTCAATTGAAGTTTAATGAGTAAGGGAAGATCTGGGATTCAGTAAGATCATTTTGGCAGTTATGTAAAGGATGGATTAGAAAGGGGAGATAATTGAACCAAGAAGATCAATTAGAAACTCATTGTAATAGTTTAGTCAAGAGGTAATAAAGACCTGACCTAGAGTGGTAGCTATATGAGTAGAAGGAAGGAGACAGATGTGACAGATGTGGAGAAAGAATTAACAAGACTTGGCAATTGATCAGATATGTGAGGTAAGGGATTAGAGGGTGACACTGGGGTTTAAACCTGGGTGACTGGAAGGATGATGATGATGTCATCAGCAGAAACAAGAAAATCCACAGGAGGGGTTGGTTTGAAGAAAAGAAAAGGATTTCTCTTTTGGGTGTGTTGAGATTGAGGTGCTTATGGGACAACCAACTCAAATTGTCCAATAGGTAATTAGTTGGTGATGCATGCTAGAACAAGACTAGGGCTAAATACTCAGACCTGAGTATTTAGAGTATAGAGTATAGAGATGATAATTAAACTTCTAAGAGTTGATGGAATCATCAAGAGAAGAGGGCTCAGTACAAAGTTTAAGGGTCTACCCACAGTTAAGATGTGTGATCTAGATGATGATCCAGCAAATACTAAGATGAATAGTCCAACAGGTAGGATCTCCACAATGAAGAGAGACTCCCATATCATTGAGTTGTAGGGCTCAGGCTACACAAATAAAGTTTAAACTCCTCTTTGAAGGAGTCTGGCACCTAACATCCTCCCCAACATGACACAATCCTACCTTCCAAGTTTTATTTCATATTTATTTCATATCACTTTCATATCACTCATTCTCTGCTTTACCCAAACTGAACTACTCCCTGCCTACTCCCTCCCCACCTTCCACATGACCTCCTCTGGCCCAATTTAGTCCCTTTGCTCAGTCTTTTCCCTAAATAAATTCGCACTCTACCCTATAAGCCCAATACAAATATCACCTCCTTCATGAAGTCTTTCCAGTTTCCCCTATTCATCAATGGTCTTCCTACTTGGGCTTCACACAGCAGCATTTTGTTTAGAAACCCTAAGGGTGTGTGATGGGGCAGCTAGGTGGAACAGTGGATAGAGTGCCACATCTGAAATAAGGAAGACTTATCTTCCTGAGACACTTGATAACTGTGTGACCCTGGGCAAATCATTTAACTCTGTTTGCCACAATTCCTCATCTGTAAAATGAGCTGGAGAGGAAAATGACAAACCACTCCAGGATCCTTGCCAAGAAAACCCCAAGTGAGGTCACAAAAAATTAGACATGACTGAAACAACTAAGCAACAACCAAAAAAAATGTGTGTTAAATTTTCTGTTTATTTATACTTTCCCTAGCTTACAAACTCCTTGAAGGAAAGAATCATGTCATCTAAACTTTCAAAATCTACCCCCAATGAATTGTATAGTGCTCAACTCATAAAAGGCATTTAATTAATGTTTATTGAATGAAAGATATTGCCAACAGGATGCTCCCTTCAGAAAATCTGGGCTACTTCAATGACATTTCTAAGTAGGCAGACATCATCCATTTTAAATGTACTAGTGTTTTGCTATTTTTATCATGATCACTAAAATATGTAAGAAAAAGCAAGAAGAGAATGAATTCACTTATATTTTTCCCTTAAAATAAACAGAAATGAAGGCTTGTATTAACTGATGCAAAGTGAAGTAATCAGAACCAAGAAAATAATGTACAAACATAACTGTAGTAATGTAGATGAAAACAGCCCTTGAAGACAGTTGAAATCAGATTAATTGCAACAACCAATCTCAGACCTGGAGAACAGATGATGAGAC
Organism: Vombatus ursinus; assembly: GCF_900497805.2. Lineage (NCBI taxonomy): Eukaryota > Metazoa > Chordata > Mammalia > Diprotodontia > Vombatidae > Vombatus > Vombatus ursinus. The sequence continues at coordinate 7,970,269 of NW_020954720.1, forward strand.
ATGTTTTCTTTCTCTCAGCATGTTACATATGCTGTCAGACACTATCGTTTTGTCAGCTGGTTTTGCTTGACTGTTTTTCTTTATTGTAATGCAGGAGTATGCTGAGAAATGTCTATGGTATTGAAACAAGGCACAAATAAGATATTTAAATAACCAGAAATAATATGTAAATATCACTTTATGGTTCCAGTGCACTTGACAAGCATAATTTCATTTGGTATGAGCCTGGTACAATGGAAAGAACTGACCTAGGAGTCAGAGGGCATTAGCTTGAAGGCTCACTCAGTCACTTCCCATTTTTTTTAACCTTGAGCAAATTATTTAATTTCTTTGGACCTCAGTTTACTTAGATGCAAAATAAGGAAATTTGACTAAATGATCTCTCAGATCCCTTCCATTTCTAGATCTATGATCCTGTGAACCCTGTGAGTTAGGTAGTATGAGTACTAATTTACCCATTTTGCAGATGAGGAAACTGAGATCCAAAAAAATCAATTTGCCGTACTGTAAGTTACATGGCTAGTATATGACAGAACTGGCATTTAAACCCAAGGCTCCTGACATCAAGATCAAAGCACTTCCTATTGAACAATACTACCAAGAAAAATAAAACAATATTAGTTTATCAGACAAAAAAAGACGAAAATAATCATGAGATTCCAGGACCTTCTAGCTAAGAAACTGCATTGATTTTTTTACTATAGCATTTTATTTTTTTTCCCAGTGACATGTTAAGAGAATTTTTAGCATTCATTTTTATAAGATTTTGAGTTCCAAATTTTAATCCCACCCTTCCCTTTTCTGAAAATGGTAGGCAGTTTGGTATAGTTTATACATGTGCTATCATGTAAAAAAAAATTCCATATTAGTCACAGTTGTGGAAAAAGAAACAGATAAAAAAATGAGAAAGAATAAAATGAAAGAAAAATATGCTTCAATCTACATTCAGAGTCCATCAGTTCTTTATCTGGATATAGACAGCATTTTCCTTCCTGAGTCCTTTGTATTTGTCTTGGATCATTAGGTTGCTGAGAAGAGCTGAATCATTCATAGTTGATTATCACAATGTTGTTGATACTGTGTACAATGTTTTCCTGGTTCTGCTCATTTCACTTTGCATCAGTTCATACTAGTCTTTCTAGGTTTTCCTGAAATCTGCTTGTTAATCATTTCTTATTGCACAATAGTATTCCATTACATTCATAAACCACAGCTTGTTCAGCCATTCTCAGTTCATGAGTGTCCCCTCAATTTCCAATATTTTGCCACCACAAAAAAGGTTACTACAAATATTTTTGCACATGTAGATCCTTTTCCCTTTTTATGATCTTTAGGATATAGACCTAGTAGTGGTTGCATTGATATTTTAGAAACTTATTTTGAGTAAGATGTAAGAGGAGTGTCAGGAAGAACACTTTTTGTTGAAGGATTTGCTATAATAATAGCTCATTTTTGTATAGCATCCTCAGATTTGCAAAGCATTT
>NW_020954720.1:7971762-7972648 GCF_900497805.2 Vombatus ursinus
TTTTACAGATGAGGATATTGAGGCTTTGGATATGTAAGTAATTTGCCAATGAGCATCTTGGGCAAAATTTGAACTTAGGTCTCCTGGCTCCAAATAAAGCACTCAGTCCACTATGCTTTTTAATTTTAAAGGCAAAAAAAAACTACTTTTGATAGAGCTGATTGAGACTAGACACAGGATGAAGACTCTAGTGGAGTTCTTTGAGATTAAGTAAAACTTGGCTTAGTAATAAAAATTGTAGCTGGTCCGAGTGCTTTAGTAAAGTTTCACTTTCCTAATATTTTTCTCATTATTTATCCTGTACTCTAGTTTTTATGTAATTCATTCTTTTCTATATCCTTTGCCACAGCATGACAAAGAATAAACATGACAGAAGTGATCTAGGTGGATCAAAAGTTAAAAGCCCTGGTATATATCAATGTTCACCTAAACTTGAACCGCATCCAAATAGTAACCTATGTTTATATATCATTTTAGGTTTCTGTAAGGTAGGCAATACAACTATTATTTCAAATTGAAGGTAATGCCCAGAGAGATTAAGTCATTTAGCCAAGGTCCTCCAGCTAATGAGTGCTGAAATTGGAATTCAAACATAGGCTTCTTGGTTCCAAATATAATGCTCTTGCCTGTAACACCATGCTACTTCTTATCCTATAACTACCTTTATTTCTACTGAACCTTTTTCCTCCAACAATTGAACAAATTCACTTTAACAATCAGCATCAGAATTCCAGAATTTCTGAGTTAGAAGGGTCTTTGGAGGTCATTTAGTCCAAGGATGACCGACACGGAGCCATCCAATTTCTGCTGAATATTCTCCATTGGGGAGAACTCACCACTCCCTAAAGAAAACCAGTTCACTTTTGTACAACTTGTTGTTCAGTTG
>NW_020954720.1:7972685-7972918 GCF_900497805.2 Vombatus ursinus
TTCATTCATGTCTGACTTTTTGTTATCCCATTTGAGGTTTTCTTTGCAAAGATACTAGAGTGGTTTGTCATTTCCTTCTCCAGTGCATTAAGGAAAACAGAAATTAAAGGACTTGANTTCATTCATGTCTGACTTTTTGTTATCCCATTTGAGGTTTTCTTTGCAAAGATACTAGAGTAGTTTGTCATTTCCTTCTCCAGTGCATTAAGGAAAACAGAAATTAAAGGACTTGC
>NW_020954720.1:7972952-7976651 GCF_900497805.2 Vombatus ursinus
CCAGAGTCGCACAGCTAGTGAGTGTCTGAGGCCTGATTTGAACTCAGGTTTTCCTGGCTCCAGGCCCAGTGCTCTATCCACTGCATTTAGCTATCTCCATTTGTTTTTTGTTTGTTTGTTTGTTTTGTTTTGCATTCCTATTAAACATATTTTCACATTAGTCATGTTGTAAGGAAGAATTAGAACCAATGGGAGGAACCACCAGAAAAAGGAAACAAAACAAAACAGAAGAAAAAAAATAGCAAGTAGTATGCTTCAATCTGCATTCAACTCCATAGTTCTTTCTATGGATGTGGATAGCATTTTCCATCATAAGACCTTTGGAGATGTCATAGATCCTTGTATTGCTGAGAAAGGCTGAGTCTAGCAAAGTTAGTCATCGAACAATGTGGCTGTTACTGTATACAGTGTTCTCCTGGTTTTGCTCACTTAACTCAGCATCAGTCCATACGAGTCTTTCCAGGTTTTTCCGAAGTCCACCTGCTCATCGTTTCTTTTAGCACAATATAATTTCATTACATTCATATACCACAACTTGTTCAGCCATTCCCCACTTGATGGGCATCCCCTCAATTTCCAATTCTGTGCCATCACAAAAAGAGTTACTATGAATATTTTTGTACATGTGGGTCCTTTTCCCATTTGTATGATCTCTTTGGGATATAGCCCTAGAAGTGCTATTGTTGAGTAAAAGGGAGCTACCTCCATTTGTACAAGTACATATTAGTAAATTTTTCTTTACTTCAAGCTGAAATCTGACTCTGCAGCTTCCATCCATGACACTGAGTTCTGTGCTCTAGGACCAAGCAAACCAAATCAAATCTCTCTTTTGACTAACAGTCTTTCAAGCATTTGAAGCCAGCTCTCATGTCTCCTCTGAGTCTTCTCTCTTTCAAGCTAAATATCCCTAATTTCTTTAATCAGTCTTTATTGTGGCATAGTCTTCATTGCTCTCTTGGCTGCCTTCTTCTGGATGAACTCCAGTTTATCAATACCCTTCCTAAAAATAGTACCCAAAACTGAACACAGTACTTAAGATCTGGTCCAATCACAGCAAATAAAATGGCACTGTCAACTACTACTTTCCAGATATGATGCCATATTTCCTAAAAGTAGTGTTCATGTGCAAAGTATGATGCCAGGCATTGGAGATATGAATGTGAAAAATTACATTCTGTCCCCTCATGAAGTTCCCAATCTAATGGGAGGAAGGAAGAATAAGATATATACATGGGTGAGTATGGCCTGGAATAGAATATGAGGACAAAGAAGAGATCCAGACAAGTATCATGAAAAAAATCTGAGGAAGGAGAAAGTATTTTCAGTTCAAGGCATCAAAACAAATGGCACCTGAGCCATGCATGTAGATCTCAGCATAGTACTATATCTGAGTAGTGCTATGGATCACATTAAAGACACCACACTAGAAAAGAGAGCTAAGTGGTGCTCATTACACCTCAGCTATTGAATGATTTGCTCCTTCTTTTTCCTTAAGTGATTTGAGGATTAAGGAATCAATTCCCAATCAATCAGTCAACACAAATTTTTAAGTATTTTGTGCTAAGAGGTGGGGATGGAAAGAAAAACAGAAACAGTCTCTGCCCTCAAGGAGGTCATATTCTAAAGTGAGAGACAGAGTATAAATAACTAGGCAATGTACCCAGAGTAGCTGGAAGGTACTCTTAAAGGGAAGCATTTGGTGGGATGAGGAAAGGCCTTCTACAGAAATTGGGAGGGAAAAGAAGGAAGGAAGGAAGAAAGGGAGGAAGGAAGGAAGGAAGGAAGGAAGGAAGGTAGGAAGGGAGGGAGGGAGGGAAGGAAGAAAACAAGAAAGGAAGAAAGAAAGAAAGAAGAAAGGAAGGGAAGAGCGAAAGAAAGAAAGAGAGAGAAAGAAGGAAGGAAAGAAGAAAAGAAGGAAGGAAGAAAGAAAGGAAGGAAGGAAGAAAGGAAGGAAGAGAAGAAGGAAAGAAAGAAAGAGAGAGAGAAAGAAGTAAACAAGAAAAGAAAGAAAAAGAAAGAAAGAAAGAAGGGAGGGAGAAAGAAAGGAAAGAAGTGAGGGACAGAGGGAGGGAAAGAAGAAGGAAATTAGTGTTTCAAGGTTTTTCTGTTATATTTTGTTGGTTTTTAAATATGTATAGTTCAAATCAGTCAAGGCAAGTCACTACAGCACAGTGCTTCTATTATGAAATATTTCCTCTAGGTTTTATCTCTAAAGAGTATTTTGTCACTTTTTGTCATTTAAGCTCATCATACCCATAGCCAAGTCGGGATAATTCATCTTGGTTATCATTCATATTTTATAGGCAAGAGAAAGTGAGGCATAGAGAGATTACTGTTCTGGGAAAAAATGGAAATAGAAATGGTGCTGAGCCAGAGACCATGAATCAGAAGTCTTGGGTTCTAGTCCTCACTCTGACACTAGCTGGCTGTGTGGCCTTAGGGATGTTATATAATCTCTTGGGGTCTCATTTTCTTCATCTGTAAAATGAAGGTGTATAGTAAAATGACCTCTAAAGTCTCTTCTCTCTCCATTATTCCTCAAGACACTGTAAATCACTGAACCACAGTTTGTAAGTTGACCCCTCACCATTCATTGCCCCCGACTGTCCCTCTCCCTGCTTCTCCAGGCCTATTTCTATTTCTCTTTTTCTCATTTTCTTATTTCTATTAGTAGCTTGTATTAATTTTTAGGGACCCAGCAACTTTGATTAAGCCTATACTATAACAATTTTTCAAGCCTTTAAACCCAGTGTTGAAATTATGGGCTGTTTGTTAGTTATTACATATCAAATGATGTGCTTGACAGAAGATCCAAAATGGTGTTGCCCTGGAGACAGGATCTTGCCATTTCAAAGCAGTCAATTTGGTTGTCCTATTCCTAGAATCCTTTTTCTCCTTCAAATTTACTTATAATATGGTTCATTAATTTAAAATGCTTATAAGCGTAATACAATGAAGTAATCTACATTCAGATTCCCTAATATACAGTTGATCATAGGATACAAAAATATGGGTAGATAAGCTGTAATAGCAATATTTTTATGCTCCTGTCTTCCTCAAGCATCATTTGGGTTGTGTTATTCCCCTTATCAGAAGATTTATGGATTTATATTCATTCATTCAGCAGCATTTGCTACCCACTTATGTGTAAGGCACTGGGACATAGAAACAAAAATAAAACAACACCTGCCCTCAAGAAACTTGTATTCTGCTGGGGTCATAGAAAGTGACATAATACAGGTGCAGATTATATAAAGTAACTTCAGGGAGTAAGAAGCATTAACAACTAGAGGATCAAGGAAAAGCCCTCATTTTTTATTTTTTTTTCCAATTAACAACTATTTATTTTATCTCCCTCCCACCTCTCCTCCCCCCACACCCCACCTTACTGGTCAGGAAAAAAAAAGGGAAAAAGAAACCTTGCAACAAACATACATAATCAGGCAAAACACATTCCCGTGGTGCCCTCTTGTCCCTAGGAAAAACCTGATGTAAAAACATATACCTAAACTGAGCCTTGAAGGGATCTAGAGATTTTAAGAGGTAGAAATAAGGAGAGATAGCATTCCACGTGGGATGGGCTGTGCAAAGGTACTGATGCTGAAGGAGTGTATCCTGGGGAATAGCGAGCAGACCATGTTGTCTAGAACATAAAGTGCACAACAGGGAGTGATGTGAAACATGTCTAGAAAGCTGGAT
>NW_020954720.1:7976690-7984254 GCF_900497805.2 Vombatus ursinus
TGAACCCAAATTAGGAAGAGTGATAAATGCCAGAAAAGTTTATATTTTCTTTTTTTTTTTTTCTTTNTGAACCCAAATTAGGAAGAGTGATAAATGCCAGAAAAGTTTATATTTTCTTTTTTTTTTTTCTTTAGCCAAAGACAAGGTTTATTAGAACACCCATTATATTGGGCAGACTCTTAAGGAGTCTGAACATGGGTAAGCAGTGGCTAGATTAAAAGAATCTGAGCCATGGCTAGATTTTAAGAATCTAAGCAGTGGCTAGATTATAAGAATCTGAGCCATGGCTAGATTATAAGAATCTGAGCCATGGCTAGATTTTAAGAATCTAAACAGTGGCTAGATTTTAGGAAACTGCAATCACAAAACCTCCAGAATATGCCAAGATATTTTTAGTTGTTCTAACTTTCCCTGTAACCCACAAGAAGGAGGATTCAGAGGTGCAGAGGGAAGGGAGTAAGTAAGCCTCAGGGAACCAAAAAGCAACTGCAGTTTTCCCCAATTCCCTAGCACCAAGGGAATTCATACACTTCCAGATAGGGCATCCATCCTTGTCCTCTATGCTGCAGAAGGTGTGCCCAGGTCCATGGTCTTGAACTGACCCAGTGGACCAAGAGCCTGAGAATGTCAGGCCCAGTGCAAGACAGCCTCGTAACTCTCTGCCCGAAAAGCACCTCCGAGTCTTGGTGCTTGGAGAGCGACCCCAACTGCAGAGCAAGAAAGGGAGGGAGAGGAGGCTTACATACCTTCCAGTCCTGGCTGGAGAAGAACTTGGGTTTACCCGTACGGGCCACCAAAATGATGCGGTTTAGGGGTTCAAGGGTGCTGGGACCCCCAAATCACAACACTAGAGTCCTGCCCAAAAGAATTCAACCCAAGCCTTCTTTTAGCCAAAGACAAGGTTTATTGGAACATCCATCATATTGGGCAGACTCTTAAGGAGTCTGAACATGGGGTAAGCAGTGGCTAGATTATAAGAATCTGAGCAGTGGCTAGATTTTAAGAATCTAAGCAGTGACTAGATTTTAGGAATCTGAGCCATGGCTAGATTATAAGAATCTGAGCAAAGTTTGTATTTTCTAATAGAGGCAATAGGAAAACACCCACAATTCTTGAGCAAAGAAGGGACATAGTCTGAACCTGTGCTTTAGGAATATTAATTTGTCAACTGTGTACAGGATGCATGGGAGTGGAGACAGACCAGAGTTAGCAAGACCCATTAGGAGGCTATTGCAAAAGACCAAGTGAGAGGAGAATAAAGAGGGGACCTTGAGAGCTCATAGGCACATAGGATCATAGATTTAGAGCTTAAATAGTCCTCAGAGGCTGCTGATTTAAGCACCTCCACAAATTTTGGAGATGAAGACACTAAGGCACAGAGAGATTAATTGACTTGTCCAGGGTGAAACAGTAGGTATCCCTGAAGTAGATTTGAACCCAGGATCTGTGACCCCAAGTCCAGTGTGCTATCTGCTTCTTCTAATGAAGTTGTTAAGGTAACATCTACAAGATATGGAAACTGATTAGATATGGGAGGAGGGGTGAAGAAGAGAGAAGAGTTAAAGATGGCAATGAAGTTGTGAACTTCAGTTACTGGAAGAGTGGTAACACCCTTAATAAAAATGGAGAAGTAAGCAGGGAAGGCTGACCTTAGGGGAAAATGTGATGAGTTTCCCTATCTACGCAATGGGGCAGCGAGGTGGTCTAAGGGATGGAGTGAAGGGTGAGCTCCAGGTCTGGAGTTAGAAAGAACTGAGTTCAAATTTGGCCTTAGACACCTACTAGCTGTGTAATCTTGGGTAAGTCACTTAACCCTGTTTGCCTCAGTTTTGTCATCTATAAAATGAGCTGGAGAAGGAAATGGCAAACTACTCCAGTATCGTTACCAAGAAAACCCCAAATGGGATCATGGAGAGTCAGATATGTCTGAAACAACTGAACAATATCAACATGCTAAGTTTGATATATCAATGGGATACAAGTAGAAATATCCAGCAGGCAGTTAGGCAGTTGGTGGTGGAGTGGGCCTGATCTCAGGAGAGAGAAGAAGAAGAAGAAGGAGGAGGAGGAGGAGGAGGAGGAGGAGAAGGAGAAGAAGGAGAAGAAGAAGAAGGAGAAGAAGAAGGAGAAGAAGGAGAAGGAGAAGGAAGGAGGAGGAGGAGGAGAAAGAAGAAGAAGGAGGAGGAGGAGGAGGAGAAGAAGGAGAAGAAGAAGAAGAAGAAAAGGAGAAGGAGAAGAAGAAGAACGAGGAGGAGGAGGAAGAAGAGGAAGAGGAGGAAGAGAAAGAAGGGAGGGAGAAGAAAGAAAAGGGAGGGAGGGAAGAGGGGAAGGAGGGAGAGAAATCTGCATAGAGATGATACTGAATCAGTCAGAGTTAAAGAGATTACCAAGATAAAACACAGTACAGAAAAAAAAGGAGAGAGCCTTGGGGGCATGAGAGGTTCTACCATTTGAGGGGATATCAACAGCTATATGTTTAAGTTCAAAAACTCTGATTGAAATGCTAAAGACCTTGAGAAAGGAGAGGGAATGGCTAAGGGGTCAGCAGGTAATAGCAACCATGATTGGATAGAGTAACATTGATAGATAGAGTGAACTTCCCAGAAGGAAAGATTGATGAATAATGACAGCAGAGAGAAGGTCAAAGGAGCAAGAAGAATGCCTTCTTCTCCTCTTGGCCCAGTCTATCAAGCGGACATTGACAGTGCATTGAGAAATGGAGAGGGTGGACAGGGAGACAGAGTCTTCTGGTGGGCATTGAAGTGTGGGGAGGAGAATATAGTTTCCATTAGTACAAGAAGGTGGAAGGAATATATGAGAGGGAGTGGTCTAAGATGAAGGGCAATTTGTTAACAATATTAAAAGGGCCCCAGAAGGGATAATGATGAGCATAGAATGGGTTGGTGACAGTAGAAGAAGGAGTAGGGCTTAAGTGGATGGAGATGAGGGAGCAGAGAATGGTAAGAAGAGAAAGTAGATTTTCACTTTTACAGGCATCAAATCTGAAAAATAGGGATTCAGAGGAAGGGGGTAGAGAATTTGCTAACCTTAAGAAGATAGGGTTAAGATATCAATTTTCTTACTCTGGAGTTAGGGGGCAGGGATAAGAGATAAGGATCTGGTCCTGGGCTTTTTCTGAGTGGCTTAGTGAATGGGGCCTTGAAGGTTATTGATGCACAGTTAAATCAAATTAGAATGTTCAATAATGGTCTTCCAAGCTAAGTCACCCTCTCACTCCACCATATTTAAGACCCTTAATGGCTAAAGAGAGTTTCCTTAAGTCCTCTTACTTTCCTCTCACTGATTCAAATAAGCAATTCTTAACATGGCCACTATTTAAAAAAAATTTTTTTGATTCAGTCTTTGATTTAATTGACACATTCATTTCCTAGTGATGAATTCCTCTTATCAGTGCAGATAAACACATTCTCTGCAACATATAGTCCTAAAAATAGGGGCACTAAGAGATTAAATGACCTACCAATTATCATACAGTTAAGACGTGTCAAAGGTAGAGCTCAAACCAAAGCTTCGATTCTAATGAGAGTTCTCTATCCACTACACCACACTGCCTTCTAGTAACAGGAACCATTCACATTTGCATGCACTTTTAAAGCTTACAGTGTACTTCTCTCAAGAAAGGCCATAGAGTCCAACCTCCCATTTTACATATGAGGGCACTGAGACCCATGGAGATGAAATGCCTTGCCCCAAGTCACACAGTAGTAAAGAATAAAGGTGATATTTGAGGTCAGGTCCTCTGATACCACAGCCTCTGGAACTCAGAAAGGTTAAAAAATTCATCCATGGACACTCAGCTTGATATGATGGAAAGAACATTTGATTTGGAATCAGAGAAACCAGGTAGAACCTCAACCCTGCTACTTGCTAGCTATATTGTTTTTATTGTTGCTGCTGTTCAGTTGTTTCACAATCATGTCCAACTCTTTATGACCCCGTTTGGGATTTTCTTGGCAAAGATACTGGAGGGGTTTGCCATTTCCTTCTCTAGCTCATTTCTACAGATGAGGAAACTGAGGCAAACAGGCTTAAGTGACTTGCCCAAGGTCACACAGCTACTAAGGGGAAGATGAATCTTCCTAATTTCAGGTCTGGCACTAAGGCCACTGAAACACCTAGCTCTACTTATACAGGCTTGGATAAATTACTTCACTTGTCTAGGACAGCTCCCTCCTATGTACAACAAGGAGGCTGGTCTCTTTCAGCTCTAAATCTATGCACCTATGACTCTAAGTATCAAGGCCAGAATCTGACCTCCAGTTTCCTCACTCTAAACTCCATCAGTGCTATTTCCAATACATAAAGAAGGCTGGATTCACAGAGGTCTGTAGACTTAGAATTGATTATGTCACATACCTACCGCCGTTCATGTTTCTGAATTCTTATGTCACTTCATTTTGGTCTGCACTGCTTTTCCCTGTAGATGATAAGCTTCTTAAAAAGCAGAGGCTGTATCTCCCACTTCCATTTAGAACAAAACAATTCCTAATAACAGGGCTTTGCCCACACTGGATGTCTCAATCAATTTCCATGAAGATGATACAGCATCTCAGAGCACATTAATCATTTTTACTTTCTAGTGCAGGTAGATTCAATTTTAACGAGGTTGATAGGATGTCAAAATTTTACCCAAATCTCATTAAGTTGAGGCCTATTGTTGTAGAGTGCAAAAAAGAAAGAGCACATTGAATTGGTTATTGGGTTTTTGCTTTTTTACATAAAATAAATGTTTAGTGTATCTCATTTTTGCAAATAATACCAAATTACAGCAGAAAGGATGGGGAAGAAAATCATGTTTCACCACTTTCAAAGCAGTAAAGAAAATAAATTCTGCTTTAGGGATAGGCTGAGGACCTGTGATTTCATTGGCATAGAGAATTCTCAGTTGGGGAAATTCCTACTAATATAGATCAGTGGTTTCTTTCCAACGTATAGTCTGAGAAAGTTTCCAAAATTCCTAAGAGAATAAGTGACTTTCCCAGCGTCACACAAACAGCATGGATTAGAAGTAAGTCTTGAACTCAAATGTTCCTGGATTCAAGGCCACTTCACAAGCTACTACTCACATTCTGCTACACCTTTATTTACTTACCTTTTCTCTGGCCCTGGTCTTTCTTTGAAATAGAGTGGCTTCTCAGTTACATTTGACAAGATTTTCAATCTGTTATTGCCAAGAGGGAGAAAGGAGGACTGATGTCAGATACTCCCCATAGGGAGTATTTGAAGGCAGAGGGATGGACTGGGTCCAGACACCCTGGTCCTTTGTTCTTCCCAGATCACTAAAAATAAGGACAGTTCCACCGAATCAGAGTCTGTTAATTTCACCCAGATACAAATATCTTTGATCCCTGATGCCCCAAACCCATACTCATAAGTCTCTTTTTTAAGCAAAATAATTCAAAGTATTTTATAGATTCAGTGGCTGTTTTTCACATCCAGGAACAAACTGTTACCTCATTTTCTCCCCAAATTAAAAACTTAATTGTAATCACTAAAATAACATTATTAGATAGCATTTATAGAGGGCCTTAAGGTTTACAAAGCACTTTACAAATATTATCTCATTTTATCCTCATAACAACATTGGGAGGTAATAGATGCTACTTTCATCTCCATTTTACAGGTGAGGAAACTGAGGCAGACAGAGGGTAAGTGATTTGCCTAAGATCACATGACTGGTAAAGGTCTGAAGCAAGATTTGAACTCAGATCTGAGCCTGACCCCAAGAGCATTTCCCTATCCACTGTACCACATAACTGCCTTATTAGCATTTTGAAAAACACCTCAGCTTTTACTCAGCATAGTTACATCATGCTAGTCTTCAAGCACAATTATGACTCATTAATGCCACAGCAAAAGGATGCCACCATTTAATAACTGGCAGTTAAACAGGCAGAGATTTACTGCATGTGCATAAGCAAATATTTATTAAGCACCCTGTAAAGTCCAGAATTTCCTTGGCTGGGGAAACTCATACCTTCCACCATAACCATGGGGTGAGTTTTGATACCAAAGGAAGAGGCCAAGGAGCTCTAGACTGATTATAGGTAGTAGTTTAATCTATCATTATAACTACTTACAAAATAGGGGTGATCTGGGGAGGCTGTCAGACAGTTCGATCTATCCCTGCAAAGAGCACCCCAAAACCCCTTGGTAATTATAGGAAACAGACAAAGGAAAGAAGAGATAGAAAGTGCATCACTACTGATTGGTGGATATTTTGGGTTTTCTGCTTAGTGAGGAGCTCATTTCCAAGCTTGAGCTTTAAGCCAATGTTATTGGGTAAAAGTCTAAAAATGCTAAGCTGTGTACAGGTCACAAAATGGTCACAAAGAGGTCACCATATTCTTGTTATGGCTTTTACTGAACACTTTATCTGAATTATGACTCAGTGTCTTAATTTATGATTCAGTATCTAAGTTATGATTTAGGTCACCATGACCAGGCTTCCACCTTTCATAGAGTTTAAGTTAATGGCTTTTCACTTCTTACTGTGTATTATGGCTTTTCCCCACTCAGGACCCCACATACCTACTATGTACCAGGTGTTATATTAAGTGTGAGGGATATAAATAGGAAAAAAGATAGTCCATACTCTCAAGGAGTTTACGATCTAATTGAGGAAAACAATATACAAAAGTAAGCTGATAATCGGATAGGGGAACAGGAAAGGTACCCAATACCAGGGGCAGGGTGGAAAAATCAGAGAAATCCCAAAGTAGAGCAACCAGGTAAGAAATGAGGTGGTCTGAATTAAGCTCCCTCTTTAAATGAAGGTTTCAGAGCCCATGGCTCCACTCTCCAATCAGAGGGACAGAGGTTAGTAATGAAATGGAGTCCCAAGGCTGATGGGATCTTTTAGGATGATGAGGTTTTCCCAATAAGGAGCTTCCTGGGGCAAGGTAGTGCATCCAGGTACAGATGCCTTGGGTACTCCAGCTTTGACCTCAAACCACTGATGACAACTCTTTCTATCTTGCCGTTGAATCAGTTCCAAACCCAGCTAATTTTAGTAATGTCAACTCCACATCTCTGTCTTTTCCACAAAAATATTATGAGAGACTGTCAAATAAATCACTAAAATATAGTTGAACTCTAACTACAGTATTCCTTTCATCAGTCTAGTAACTCCACCAAAAGAAGAGAAAAAAGAAATGAGATTAGACTGGTTGGTCTTGATGATGAAACCACAGTTTGGTCTTTTGATCACTATTCCCTTTCCTAGTTTTTCATTAATTATCTTTTAATTATATGTTCTCAAATTTTATCAGGAATCAAAGTGAAGCTCATTAACATTCCATTCTCTTTCCTTTCCTGAAAATCCAGACAACATCTGATTTTTTTTCAATATTTCATGCCATTGCTCTCTCTCTCTCGAGGGCACTACTATCCTTCCAGCCACTCCCATTCACAAACTTGATTCATCCTTAACTCTTCACTCTCTGCTCCCCCCCCCCCCATTCTGCCCTGCCCCTGGATTGGCACAATTGCTAAGTCTTGTTGATGCTACTTCCTTAATTTCTCATCTGAGCTGTTCCCTCTC
>NW_020954720.1:7984288-7984509 GCF_900497805.2 Vombatus ursinus
CTCACATAGCCCCAATTCTCATTTGAGTCTTCAGCACCACTCACTTGGATATTTGCAATGGCCTCTTAATTATTCTCCTTTCTTCTAGTCTCCTCTATCTCAAATTCATCTTCCACAAAACTGAGAAAGTATTCTTCCTAGTGAGCAATTCTGACCACATTACTTCCTCTATTCTAGAATTCTCAATGTCTCCCTATTATCTCTTGGATTAAAAAAAAACA
>NW_020954720.1:7984720-7988849 GCF_900497805.2 Vombatus ursinus
ACCCTTAGCTTAGCATGTAAAGCCAATCTACCTACAGATGGCCCTTCTAGACCATTCATGCGCTTCTTAATCCATTCTACTTAGGGTCAAATTGGTCTGATTTTTATTCCCTGACCTTGACATTAAACTCCTACCTCCATGCTTTTACATAGGCTATACATTTTGCCTGGTATGTGCTCCCTCCTCAGCACAACTTCTTAGAACTTTATCTTCATTCAAAGTATTGCCTTGTTTTGCCACCTCCTAAAGGAAAGAATTATTTCCTGATTCCCAATCAATAGAATTCTTCACTTCCTCAAATTATATTATATTTACATTTTATATTCTCTACTAAAATTGAGACTCCTCGAGGGCAAGTAGTGTTTTGGGATTTTGTCTTTGTAGTCCCATTGCACAGGACCTAGCACACAGTGAATGCTTAAAAATTACTTTTTGGCTTGATGGATCAGGAAAATCATATTTGTGAAGCAGCCTTGAAGCCAAGGAAACAACAAATAGCTGGTAGTCTAGTGTGCTCAATAGTTCCAAAAGCTACAGAGAATTTTTAGAGGATAAGAATTGAAACAAATTCTGATGATTTGGTCATCAGGACATCATTAGTGACTTATAAAAGAATAGTTTACAAAAATGACAATGTACAAAATTGACCTTTCAAAAGAGAGGTAACATGATACAGTGTATAGCAAGTCATCCTAGGAGTTAAGAATATATAGGTTTAAGTCTTACCCTTGACAATTATGGGCAGGACTAAACCTTTCAATGCCTTGGGCAACTTTCTAAGACTATAATTAATTTAATTTAGCCCTAGGGAATTGTCTACAACCATAAATCAGAGAGAGTGAATTTCCAAGTCATGTGACCAACAAGATGGCAGCCTAGACACTTTCTCCAATATTTAGGAATTCTCGAACCTCTTCAAAATAGGAATTATGTGCATGAGATAAAGCAATTTCAGCTGCATCCACAGTCTAAGACACCAAGCACCCTAAAGAGGTAAAAACCCAATGAACTAACAGCAGAGAACGTTAATCTCCATCGCAAGCCAAAATGCTTTCTCAGCACTATCTCCTTCAGGACTCCCAAACTCTGAACACATTGCATGAGTTGACTCTGGGGGCTTGCAAACAAAACTCTTCCTCCTGCCAATGATTCAGAAAACCAAAATGGAGAAGCTTGTCTTGGCAGGGACAGCAGCAAGGCAGCACTTTGGGCTCCAACAGAGCTCAGCCAAAGAACTAAGCCAAAGAAGGAATTGTACCAGGACATGTATATGGTTGAGTGCGTGTGTCTGTGTATAGTTCTTTGACCCTCCACTTCAGGAAAGAGCCTGACATCTACCTGAGGCTTGTCCTGTAGCCCCAGGGGTCACTTGGGACAGAGACTGAGACAAATAAAATGTGAATTGCTCTGCATGGAAGGAGGCTGAAACTTCTTTGAGCTCTAAGATCCCAGGGGGAAAAAATGGCCATCAAAGGTCAAGCAGTCAGAAAGCAAGCACTAGGAAAATATAAAGAAAAAAAAAAGACTGAAATTACCAAAGATTTCACAAGGAAGAAAACTCAGTTAAAGACTTTGAGCATAAGAGGATAAAACAACAGGGAAGATGCTATTAACAGAAGGGAAGATGGCTTCCAGATCATCTAAATAAGTCCATATTTCTATGAATATCATTGCAAGAAAAACAAAAATATATTTATACCTGAAGAGATAGTGAACCCCGTGGATTCCCAAAAGAACATAGAGACAAGTAGTATGTTCTTGAATGGTTTAAAAGAGAAATAAGAATTATAAAAGCAGAATTTATGGCCTAAACATCCCAAACAAATAGCAGAATAGAAAAATTTGAATCCACTTGAAGGTGGCAAGTATCACCTAGAAAACAAGACAGAGGATAATTGACTGGGAATGCAATTATGTAGAAATATGAAGGACAATCTGAAAAAGAAGCAAAAGTAAGAGAAAATATGATCTTTATAAAAGAAAAGCATATTTAATTTAAAGACAGAATATGTAGAAACAATTATAGGTCTCCAAGAGAATACCAGAAGTCAAAAAAACCTAAACACCATAATGCAAGAAGTAATACAAGGATATTCCCCAGAACTTCAGAACAGAAAACAAAATGCCAATCGAAAAAAATCCACAGAATATCCTGTGGGGGTGGGGTGGGGGGGGAGGGATGGGAACTATGCAAAAAAAAATCCAAGCCATATATTGGTTAAATTAAGATTTTTCAATGACAAAAAATGAATTCTGTAAGCAATGATGAGAAAGATCTTCAGATATATAGCAAAGGAAATCCGAATGACAGAAGACTATTTGGCACCCACTAGAAACTGCTGGGGAGAATGGAACAGTAAATAGTAAAGGAGCTCAAGATGCAACCCGAGGTGACATACCCTGCAAATCTTATTCTAATCATTAAAAATAATTTTTAAAAAATTCTAAGGGGAAAAAGAAATGTTCAAAGTATTCCTATGAAAAAAACCATATGTGAACAAATTCTAAATTGCAGAGAAAGTGCTAGTCTGCATTGGTAGAGGGAGTTTTCTCTTGTGGCTCAGTAGAATTAGCACCAGTACCAGAGACAGAAAACCTGGGTTCTAATCCCATTTCTGATTATTACTACCTTGAGTGATCTATCTTGGGCAAGCCACAACATCCTGAGTTTGCTCACCTAAAATATGAGAAGTTTGGATTGGCTCATCTCTAAGGTCTTTTCCAGCTCTCTATCTATGATCCATCATCAGAATGAAATCTCTGTATTAGTTAAATCCCAGGTTCAATCTAAGCTATTGCCATTTAGTAGAATGTTAATCAAAATATGAAGGAGCTACTCTACAGAGCTAGACAAAAAATCATGAGATATTTACATGGAAAAAAAGTAGACAAGAATATTAAAGAGGCACACTGAAAAGAAAAGTTGACGATGTGGCTCTTGTGCTCAGAGACTTTAAAATATAATGACAAAATGGTCGACATTAAAACCATAAGGTACTAGCCAAAAAATGGAGATATAAATTGATGGAATATAATGGATACATCAGACATTGAGCCAAATGTAAACAAAAGGACAGTGTTTGACATAATTTTAGAAAATAAAAACTGGGTAAAGGATTCATTATTTAACAAATGTATTTGGGAAAATTGGCTAGCAATTTGGCAGGAAAATGATTTGGATGCATATCTTACACATATACTCCAGTGAATCCCAACTGGATGAGGAACAACATAATAAAGGAATTGTAAAAAGAAGAGAAGAAAATAGAATATTTATCTCAATTATGGGGGGAAATACTTTTTCATTGAATAAATGGAAATAATTACTAGGACAAGATAGATTTGCTTTACTATATTAACAAGTTATGTATAAAATATTAAAAGGAGAATAGATTGGTAAAATAGTTACAGCAAATATGAGATACAAAACATGGTATCTAAAACACATAAAGACCAATTTTAAAAGTCCCATTAAAAATACTTTCCACCATAGATTTTCATGATATAGGAACAGCCAATTTTTAAAAGAGGAGACATAAATTGTTAGAAATCAGTTGGAAAAACCATCAACATCACTAATAATCAACAAGATAAATATTATGGTTATATAATCAAATTTAATGTTAAGTTCATAAAAAAATTTAATTAAATGAACTTTGAGGGATCACTTGACACCCATGAGTCAGCAAAGATAATTAAAATCAATGAAACTTAATACTGATGTTAAGAAAAATTATGAAATTACAGTATTGTGAAAAACAGGTACATTCATTTTTGGTGCAATTGCAAACTTGTGGAACTTTTTGGAGAGCAATCTGCAGTATCAAACCAAAGGTATCCAAAATCACCATATCTTTTAACCCAATAAGGCCATCATTAGGATCATCCCCTGACAGTGTCATAAAAAACCTATTTTCAACTTTTTTTAGAGTTACCTGTTAAAGTTTTTCATAGAAGCATAATGAGTAGTGGCAACAAAGCTAGAAGTAAGCTAAATACACAACAATAGCAGGACGGTTAAAGAAATTATGGTACATTAATATACTAGAATACCATAATGCAATTAAAATAGATAAATAAAAGGAAAAGGAAGTAATCTGGAAAGACCTTAATGAAATATTATGCAAGG
>NW_020954720.1:7988882-7994967 GCF_900497805.2 Vombatus ursinus
CAAAAAAAAAAAAAAAAAAGAAGCAGAACCATAAAAAAGATCATAGAAGGAAAAGTGAATTATATTGAAGGAAAAAAAGAATCCTGATAAATCTTTGGAGGGAAGGACTTAAAAACATTGTGACACTTTACGCATTAAAATGAATTCATTTAAATATAAAGAGTTACTATAGATGTTTAGTTGTTTGTGGTGGTGTTAAATATCCATTTTCTAATAAAAGCTTTAAATTGTATTTTTAAAGGGATATTTCAAGTCACAGCCTATAAACCCATCTGCAAATCATCCTTCAATCTTGTGCCATCTGGCTTCCATTCCTATGACTCTACTGAAACACTCTCTCTCTCTCTCTCTCTCCTTTCTGAATATCTTTCTCTCCTTTCTTTATCTTTCTTTGTCTCTCAAATTTATCAGTGCTCTCCTATTTGCTAAATCTAATCACATTTTCTCAGTTTCCTTGATCTCTACATTATCTAAAATATTTACCAAACTCTAATTTTTTTGGGGGGGGGCAAGGTAAAGGGGTTAAGTGACTTGCCCAAGGTCACACAGCTAGTGAATCTCGTGTGTCTGAGACTGGATTTGAACTCAGGTCCTCCTGACTCCAGGGGTGGTGCTCTATCCACTGCGCCACCTAGCTGCCCCCCAATCTCTATTTTTAACACTCTTCTTTCCTTTGGCTTTCAAGACTAAGATCTTCTGGTTCTTCTACCTCCCTGATCATTCCTTTACCTTCAATTTCCTACCTAAACCATGGGTTTCTCTCCTTTTTCTAACCCCTATTTCTCCCCACCTTTTTCCAGACACTTTAAAATTGTTCCCCAACTTCTGTCCTTTATCCTTTTCTAGTTTTATACCTGCTCCTTTTCTCTCATCTTTCTATACTAGCATATTAAGCTATCAAAAACTGGAAAGGGTTCTCTTAGAAACTAGCAGGTTCACTTTTACATAAGTCCTTAAAGCAAAAAGATAGAAGAGATGTTATATTCCAACCTGTTCAGGTACAGATTGGACCAGATGGTCTCTGAGGACTCTTCCAACTCCAAAATCCCAGAATTCTGCTTCCTGGACATGATCTACAATCTCTCACCTCTTTTCCTTTTTCTTAGGCTGTTTTTCACTGTTCCTGAAATGCCATCTTTTGCATTTTTCCTTTATTAAATTTTTTACCTACCCTTTAAAGTGTCACTCAAATGCTATCATATTCAAAAGTCTTCCCTGATCCTCACAGTAGGGTGCTCACTAAATTTGGAAGGCAGGCAGACAGGCAAACAAAAAGGAAGTAAGGAAAGGAGGAAGGAAGGAGAAGGGGNTCACAGTAGGGTGCTCACTAAATTTGGAAGGCAGGCAGACAGGCAAACAAAAAGGAAGTAAAGCAAGGAGGAAGGAAGGAGAAGGGGGGAAATGAAGGAAGGAAGGAAGAAAGGAAGGAAGGAAGGAAGGAAGGAAGGAAAGGAGGGAGGGAGGGGAGGGAGGAGACAAGAAGAAATTCATTACACAGAACTAGACACACAGACATGCCATTCCTCCCTTTATTCCTCTAGTCACATAAATGATCTAATGTCATTCTCTTCATCCTCACTTGCTGCATAAGTATCCATTTTTCAAGTTCAAAATCTAGTATAATGTCTCCCAGGAATATTTCTCCAGCTTTCTAGTTCATTCTAATTTCTCTCTTCCCCCTGACCTCCAGCTGCAAATTCTTGTCAATAACACACAGTATGGCACTTATTTATTCATAATTGTTTCACTTAAGATAGTTTTATTCCACCAACTAAACTCCTCAAGGGCGGTGACCATGTCTCATGCTTGTTATTCTCTACAGCCATACTGGGCCAATTGCTGGCACTCAGTTAATGCTTGCTGACTGATTAATAGTCATTAAAATGGGATTCTTCCTTTATGAGTAAATTTATTTAGATAATTGGCAGTATGAGAATATGTTTGTGTATATAAAGCATTGATCAAAATTGATACCAGACACTCATAAATATCCTACCCAACCTCCGAGGCCACCCTTTGAAGCATTGTACAGCCCAACAAAGCTAACCTTGCTATTTCTCACTTGTAACATTCCATTGCCATGCCTTTGCTCAGGCTGTCCTCCTGTCTGGAAGGTCCTCCCTCTTTATCTTTGCCTCAAATAATCCCTTTGCTCTTTCAGGTCAAATGACACTCTCTATATGAAGTCTTTCTTTTTTCATGTAATTTTATTTTATTTTTATATTAATGGAAATATGTTTATATGATTGTGCACATATGACCTATATCAGATTGCTTGCCATCATAGGGGTGGGGGAAGGAGGAAGGAGGGAAGGAAGGAAGGGAGAAAAATTTGAAACTCAAAACCTTACAAAAATTAATGTTGAAATTTATTAAGGAATTTTCTTTGTGTGTATTTTGGATGAATTTATATGTGTACATATCTCCTTGAGTAGAGATTCTTTTTTGTTGTTGTTGTATCACCAATGCTTGGCTCATGGTAGATGCTTAATAAATACTTCCTTATTCATTGATTGATTATTTTTGACCAAAGGCTGGCTTTCTGAGATATCCAACTAATGTCAGTGGTAGCCACTTTTTAATAGATTGCCTCCTAACCTAGTATCTACTCCAGTAATTTCCCGGTAATAGCTAGTACTCATATAATCTCTAGGTCTCATTTTCTATGGCCTTGCTATGTCTTTGCTGGCCACAGCTCATTCTGAAGGCCATTAGGTCTCCCGTTGTTTTCTTTGACAGAATAGAAAGAATTACTTTGTGAAAACTTATTGGTGCAAAATATAAAAGAAAAAAAGTCAAATTCTTTGTTGCCAAAGCACAATTGTGATCTCTGTGGACCAATCTGGGAGTGAGTCAATTTCATTTTAGAACTTCTGGATTTGAAATCCACAGATGGCTCAAGATGTGAGCAAATTTTATCTAAATCTACAGGACACACAAGACGTGCACGAGTCTTCCAAGAGAGATATTCCAAATACTCTTGGTTCTAAGAACTTTGATGAAATACTAATAAGGATGATGATAAAGAAATGAAATATTTGTTTTAAAATGGTAGATATACTTGAAGAGGAGAACGCTTCTTGCATTTCTACATGAGCAATTTTTCTAAGATAAAATTACAACAAGCAAATTTATAGTATGATAGCATGAAGCAAATCAAATATCTACCTGTCAGTTAGCTAATTACATTTCTTTCAATTTTTTTGCGTAGTGCATATAAGCACCTAATATTTTATTTGTTGAATGAATATTTTTTCAAGAATCTATGTCAAGAGTTACAAATGTTCTCTTCTTTGAGCTACTTAATGCTTGTGTAATGGTTAAATATATTCTGCTTCAATATGGAGCATGGATTTTTTGAAAATTAGACTGTGTTACTTTTTTTCCAAATTAACGTAAAGGAGTCCACATTTGAAAATTTAATGCTAACACTAACTTCATCAACAAACAAAAATCAATTTGCTACCAACTCAATATATAACCTGGGAAAAGTAGTTTTATCATTCTGAGACTCAATTTTCATACTGGTAAAATGAAAGGATTCCATTATATCATATATAGTCATTCCTAGCTCTAAAGTTCTATAACTATATGATATGATTTTGAATCCACTATATTTACAGAAAAATGTCTTATTGTCTTAAAATCAATTTATTAAGTCAGTACTACTCAGACAACTTTTGAATTGAAAGGGACCTTAGAGCTTATTTAGTCCAACTTCTTCATTCTACAGATGAGGAAACTGAGTCCCACAGAAGTGAAGTGGTTTTCCCAACTTTGTGCAGTGAGTTTGTGCCAGAGCCTAGTATCCTGAGTTCCAGTCCAGAGCCCTTTGTGTGTATTAAGGGAAGTTTGGCTAGCTAAAGTCTGCATAGGGGAAGGAAGAAGACACCTTATCAATGGGGCTTCTGACAGCATTGTCTCCCAGGCTTTCCTTCAGATATTATGTAGATGTGCTTTCCTTCGGCATCACATTAGTATCAGTGCTCTTAAAGGCATCAGGATTAATGATGGAAGTCTTTTCCTTCTCAATGCAATGCAACAGAGTTTGTTATTTGGAAAGCATTCTTCCCTCAGACTTCATACAGGTAGCGATTTGGTAACATTTTCATGTTGTTTTTTTAACTAAGTAAATCTTCATTTCTTAATCCACCCTCTCTCTCTCTCTCTCTCTCTCTCCCTCTCTCTCTCAATTTTGCTCTCGCTCTCACTCTCGCTTTCTCTGTCTCCTAAAATAGCCATTGGTATACACTCGTGATTGTGTCAACGGTCTAAATGATAGGTTAGCCATGAAGTAGCCCCGAATTCTAATAATGACCACCACTGATTCATCTGCAGCAAAACACTTAACCCCACCATGTCTCCCTTGTCTCAAAGTAAAATGGAAATGACATTTAGATACAAAGTAAAATGGAAATGATACTTCTCTAGAGGAATTTAGCTCTGACAGTAACCTATTGTTCAATTTTTTAAATGTTTGAAAGGAATAGCAAAATATATTAAAGAAAAAGAATTCTCCCCTAGAGCTCATCACCAAACTTCTAATGTAAAGGATTCCTGGAACTTTCTGCTTCTTCGAAAACAGTTTTTGTTTTGTTTCATTCTTTATAGGCAATCAAAAAGTTATCCAAAAGTGCTGACCTAGAAAAAAGAAATTTGAATGTGTTACCTTTACTGTCTAATAGAATCAGGAGTAATAAAAGTTGTTCAAAGAGGAAATTTAACTGACAAACATTTTTAACAGTTTGAATACACACAAAAAATGATTTTGGATGAACAGATCTAAAAAGAATCTTGTGAATATTTTATTTGTTTTACATAGCCAATAATTCTTCATTGCCTTAAACCAAATGTAAAATGACACATTATATCTAATAATGCAGGTAATGATAAATCTAAAGAATTACATGAGTAAAAGTTTCAAAAATTTAGCTTATTCCCCATAANCTTAAACCAAATGTAAAATGACACATTATATCTAATAATGCAGGTAATGATAAATCTAAAGTATTACATGAGTAAAAGTTTCAAAAATTTAGCTTATTCCCCATACCAGTAAACTGACTGATTTTAGAAATTCATGGAATAATGTAGAGTTGGAAGGGATTTTAGAGGTCGCTTACTCCAACCTCTCACTTTGTATAGAAGTTCCTCTGAAGACATCCCTCATAGATTGCCACCCTAGCTTCTTCCTGAATATAAATGGCATGGAATTCACCCATTTAGAACTCAGTTATCTGTCTTGCTCGCCAGTCCAGTATCAGCTGAAAAGTTCATAGTTGAACTATTGAACCATGCAAACATCTATGAATAATTAAGTTGATATGAGAAACAAAGAACCCAACCATAACTACTTCTCACCTAGTACTTCTATGAATCTGAAAATGGATGTCCTCACCCTGCCCCTACCCTCGTCCTTAACTTGTTTCACCTAAGTTTTGTCAGCTGCACTCAACTGTCACCAAAGGACTCAATTATCTCAGGAGTAGCATCATAGCCTCTTGCTACTCCACAGATTCATCTCCTTTTACTGTCTTTTTTAATTTTGACTGCTAGATATTCCACAGATGTCCCAACCTAGCAGAGGGTACAGTACCCCTGCAAGCAACTTCCTTTTCAAAGAGAATCAAAATATCTAGTTAGTTCACATACTGGAGGATGGAGAGAACCAGTTCAACAGACCAATTTTGGTACATTAGGTTCAGTACAGCTTTGCTGGCAAGGGAACTATGACCGTGTTGGTAACTCCCATCAGTGAAACATTCCCAGAACATGACTAACTCAGTTCTCCATCACATCTCAGGGACAGGTCACTGGCGGAAGAGACAAAGGAATTAACATCAAAATGAGTGAGGCTGTGATATGCAGTGGAAAGAGCACTGGACTTTAATTCGGAAGACTTGGGTTTGTGTCACATCAAGTCTCTGTGACACTTAACTAGACATGTGTCCTTGGTCCTCTGGGATCCAGCAAAATATATTAAAGAAACAGAATTCTCCCCTAGAGTTCATCACCAAACTTCTAATGTAAAGGATTCCATATAACAATATGTGGGGAAAGTACTTTGCAAACTTTGTGAACTTTG
>NW_020954720.1:7994977-8001261 GCF_900497805.2 Vombatus ursinus
AAAAAAAAGTCAATAGATATATTTCAATATAATTTGATTTTATGCATTTACAAACATTATTCTGAGAAGGGGTTCATAGTCTTCACTAGACTGCTGAGGGGTTTCATCACACACACACACACACGTTAAGAACCCCTGGATTTGATGACTTATAAGGTTCCTTCCATCTGTGACATCCTATGAGTGTTACAGTATGTTTTTAATTTACTTTTGTTATTGTTGTTAAGTCATTTTAAATTGTGTCCAACTCATTGTGACCCCATTTGGGGTGTTCTTGCAAAGATACTGAAGTAGTTTGCCATTTTCTTCCTCCAGTTCATTTTCAGATGAGGAAACTGAGGCCATTAGAGTCAAATGATTTGTCTGGGGTCACACAACTAGTCCAAGGCCAGATTTAAACTCGGGAAGATAAGTCTTCTTGACTCCAGGCCCACCACTCTATCCACTCCCCACCTAGCTTCCCTGTACTAAATTACTATGTTACTTGTTACTCAAGTTCCATGTTACTCCTTTGGGCAGCTAGGTGGGGCAGTGGATAGAGTGCCAGACCTGTGATCAAATCTAGCCTCAGACACTTACTAGCTATATGACCTTGGGCAAGTCACTTAACCCTGTTTGCCTCAGTTTTATCATCTGTAAAATGAGCTGGAGAAGAAAATAGCAAACTAGTATCTTTGCCAAGAAAGTCTCATATGGGGTCATAAAAAGTCAGACATGACTGAAACTATTGAACGACAAAAGTGTTATTCATTGCTGATAGACATAGCAGAAGCAGACTCTGAGGACCAGCCCCAGAGTCAAGAACATCTGCATTCAGTTCCCATCAATAATCCATTCTAGCTACGTGATCAAGAGTAAGTTAACCTCTCAGGGCCCCAGGCAATTCTCGAAAATGTTAGTGTCATGGGGAGGGGAATGGATTAGAGCTCACCCCTTGGAATATTCTTGGGGATGAGGCTTTGGGAGTCTTCCCCTGGAGCATACATAATGCTCAGCCTATACTCTGGCCACCTCTGGCAAGATTATGTTTTGGCCTCTTGATAAAGGCCATGTTCAAACATGGTTGAGCTTCTTATCTCCTTCTGCCCTTGTGACAATAGGTAGCAGCTAAATCAAAGAAGAGTGACCATTGACTAGAAAGACCCTGCCATGAAGTGGGCTTGCAAAGGAAAGAAGATTGACTTCCATTCTCTTCTTCTCTTCTGAATGTAGGACTTAATATTTGAACAGCTTTTCTTTGGTTTTGCCATGGTAGGGGAAAACTATAGATGTCAAACCTTGGCATTTGCAATGACTATATTCATATGAAGCGAGAACCTATGCAAGTGTTAGTGAACCTGATTCTGAACCAGTATCTCAAAGCCCTAGTTGCCTTTTCCACTTTGTATTTCTTTCTTTATGTTCAAGTGATTGAACATTGTTATAAGAAATGCATTATTTGATCCTGGTAGCTACTCAACCTTGACCATCCATTAACTCCATCTGGTTTTTATTTTATTTCCCCTTTAATATCCAGTACTCTGTTGCATTGTGAATGTCTTTATACAGGATGTTAGATTTAGAACTGAAAGAGACCTTTCAGTCATCTATTCCAACTAGGTCACTTTAAAGATGAGCAAACTGAAACCCAGAGAAGAAGTGACATGCCCAAGATAGAACCAATCACTGGAACTCATCACTTAAACAAAGCTCAGATTTGACTCGTGTCTAGGGTAACCCCAAAAGAGATTTTTAGTAGGATCTCTTCCAGAAAGGGATTCAATGTAGAATGTAAATCAGGTCTAAAACAGCTACCTATTTCTTCTACCATGAAAGAAATGCTTAAAATAGAAAAAACTCCTAAATGCCCATTGGTAATTACTTAAAATATGTTAAATATAGCAAGTTGGGATTCAAACTCATGTTCTCTGACTCCAAATCCAAGTCTCTACCACACCATACTTTTTTTTAGTGGAGCCACATATAGATAATGGTACCACAGGTGGAGGCCAACCTCTATACTTCCAAAATTTCAATTAATGGCTTCAAATCACCCAAGAGACCTACGCTAGCTCATAAAGGTGAGTAGTCCTCTTTCACCGCAAAACTTCAAACTTTCACCTTGTCTTGTTCTCTTCCCCACTAATTTCTGAAACATAGAACATTCAAGGCTATATATAACATATAATGCCACACAATTATGACTACTTCACAATTTCCAGGGGAAAAAAATGTATTATCCTGTTCTCTGTTGTTTTTATTTGTTTCTGTATCCACATTACTTACGTGACCTGTCACTTAGCTCATCGATGAGGCTCCCTTAGGCTGTTTTAGTGATGAATAAAAGAACCTTTGCATTTGAGCTACCCAGGCCTCTCAGACTAGGGTGGGAGTCCTGCAGGTGGGTTTGAAGCTATCTTTTATTAAATATTTTTCTATTTAGAGATTAAAGCAGTCATTACAATGTGGCTATGGGTGAGACAATAATAAATGTAGATTATAATCAGAATTATATGTGCTGAAAGGAGACATGTCATGTGAAGAAAAAACAGAAATACTTTCGGTTAGGTAAACTTCTAGGGAGAGGGAGAGAGGGACAGAGAGAAGAGGAGGAAGGAAGGAGGGAGAAACTTTCAGCTCTAAATTTAAATGAAATTGTGATAGGTAGACAAGGGTAGAGACCATGATCTTGCTGCCACAAGGTGGCTCAGGTGATAATGGGAGTTAATTAACACCAGCATAAGAAAATGGAGACAGGGTTGGCTCTACAGGACCTGGCATTGGAGGGTTTATGAAGCATTTCCCTCACGACTTTGCTATGTACATAGTGCAATTACTGTAACCCATTTTACAAAGGAGGAAACTGAGTTAATTACCTATATCAGATAGTAGAACAAATAAACGTTAGAATTAGGAACTAAAGTCAGACCTGAACATAAGTCCAGAATCCTTTCCATGATACCACCGCTATTCCCTACAATCATGCTTTCTTGAGCTGGGAGCTTTGTGAAAGTCAAGACTGACCCATATTAAATAAGCTACCAATGGACATAAGTTGGAGACAAGAAGGGAGGAAGGAAGGAAATATTTATTAAGTGCCTACTGCACGCCAGGCCTTGTGCTAAGTGCTGTACAAATACTATTTTATTCAATCCTCCCAACAATCCTGAGAAGCACATGCTATTATTATCTCTATTTTACAGTTGAGGAAACTGAGGTAGAGTTCTGAAGATAGGAAGAGTGACAGAGAAAGAAATCATATATTACTTGATATCTTCACTTGATTATCTGTCAAGTGAACTGCCAAACCAGACGATGGATCCATGGGATCATTGCTTTAGAGTTGCAATGAGTTCTTATAGATTATCTAGTCCTGCTCAAACACTTTATGGTTGATGGCCAGTTGACCAAACATTAATAGTGTTTACACCCTCTCTTTGCACCCTCTCTCCAAGTGACTACTCCTGGGATGTGGACAGTGGGGAAGGAGAAACATTTACTTCTCTTTTAATCTAATCTTGATTGACAGGCATTCAGGAATCATTTAGATCCATTTTTAGAGAGCTTCCAGGTGATGCATGAATGATATTATTGGTGATTAGGTCAGAAAGAAAGCCCAGCTGTGAAAATGCCAAGGTGCCAGATATGGCACCAATCAGAATTTCCTCCCTTTTTATGGTTGTTCAGTCATGTCCAGCTCTTCATGAACTCATTTAGGGTTTTCTTGGCAGAGATGCTGGAGTAGTTTGCTATTTCCTTCTCTAACTCATTTTACAGATGAGGAAACTGAGGCAAACATCATTAAGTGACTTGCCCAGGGTCACACAACTAGAAGTATCTGAGGCCAGGAACTCATCTTCCTGACTCCAAGCCCAAGCACTCTATCCACTGTGCCACCTACATGCCCTCCTCCCTTTAGCTCTAAGTTTTGATCTCTTTTAAAATCAAACTGCACCTGAGAAGGTGTCAGCTATTATCAATCATTCACCTTAGTGTGAATGATGTATCTGAGTGGTGCAGTGGATAGAACTCCTGGGCCTGGAGTCAGGAGGACTTGAGTTCAAATATAGCCTCCCTCACATACCTACTAGCTCCATTTCCTTGGGCAAGTCACCTACCCTGTTTGCCTCAGTTTCCTCATCTGTAAAATGAGCTGGAGAAGGAAACGGCAAACCACTCCAGTACCTTTGCCAAGAAAATCCCAAATGGGGTCATGACTGAAAAATGATTGAACCTCATCATTTGTGGATGAGGGTTAGGCTAGGAAGACAGCATGGAGGCACCAACTGCCACTGAAGAGGAGAAGAAGGGTTCAAGTTTGAAAGCTGTTAGATCAAAATGGGAAATTCCATTACTTCAGAGCATTTTTATATTTAGGCCCAGTCCTGATCCCTGCCCCAGTAGCTTACTGTGGCATCGATTGACTTTGCTTACACAGCTGTGTGCAAACAGAAGTTCTTGCTTTATACATATGAGGCGTGTTCCCATCCCAGAACTCCCCCCTTTTACACCACCAACAAAATGTTAAAATTATAATGGCAAAGTCAAGAAGCCCAGGATGTGAGGACACCTTCCACCTTCCTCAAAGCAATATGAAGTGAATAAGTGATGGGGCCTGCCACTCCTCACCAGGGTGATTTGTAAAGTATAGCTCTAGGTTTGGGTCTTAGGTTAAATCCAATATTTACCAGCCAAACTTCACTAATGAAAGAGCTCAGTGCTTCAGTTCCTCCACATGTGGAACAGATGATTGAAGTCAATGGGAGTTCTGTGTGTGGGGAGACTGCAGATTTGCATCCTTAGCGGTAAATATTAGTTTATCCTGGAGTGGGGGGAGAAATTCAAACATTTTTCACGCTGCTGCTGAGCAGCTGGGACTGCTTATTGGTTTCATTTTGATAGATGGAGAGAAGATGACCAAAGCCAAAGACTTATTTTTCAGAGTATATTTGAAAAAATCAGAGACCTCTTGGTTACCAGTCAAAGCAGAACAATACAGCTTGATTCTAGGCTTCTCAGACTTTGGGAAGGACGTGGAATTTAATAGACAGTAATGTATCAGTTCTTTTGTCCTCCTTCTTTTACAAAGTCCAACTCTAAGACAAACTCATTGATCAAAGGCTATTTTTAACATAACTACTAATTTTCCATGAAAGATTTTCTAATCCAGTGTATTACACTCAGACGGCATGACTTGGTAAATGAGAGGGCTGTTACACAAACCAAGTCACCACTGCGACATGCTAGAATCACCTGGGACAGCTACGTAGGAGCCAAAATTTCCTCAGGGAGGACAATTATTCCACTGTTGGAAACCAAGCACGTCAGTCCCAATAATAAAGGCGTATGTCAGGGTCCAAGAGAAATCATAGAGGATCTCATAGAAGTGGAGAAAACAAAGACAAAAGATAATCTCTGCTCTCCAGGAGTTTTACAGTCTAAAGGGGAAGACAGCAAGCAAAAAAAACAAAAAAACAAAAAACAAAAAACTTTGCACAAACAAGATTATATATAGGATAAATCAGAGATACTTAACAGAGGGAAGGCATTGGCATTGAGGGAAACCAGGAAAGATATCTTGCAGAAGGTGAGATTTTAGCTGAGACCTGAAGGAAACCAGAGAAGCTAGGAGACAGAGATAATGAAGGAGAGAATTCCAGGCATGGGGGTTAGTCAGGAGAAATACTCCATCAGGAGATAGAGGGGCCAGTGTGAAGAATGACAAGGATAGCACCGGATCTCAGTGACCCTAATGGTGAGGACTTGGGGCATATAGGGTATAAGAAGACAGGAAAGGGTAGGAAGGGGCCAAGTCATGAAGGGTTTTATAGGCCAGAGGGCAGTTATCCCCATCACATCGCAGGGGTTAGGGGCAAGGCACCCCCACAATCTGGAAAATCCGTGCAAAAATTTTTAGCCCTCTTTTCATGTCAGAGAAGTCTGAATTATTATGGTATTAAAAGATAAAATATGTCGATATTATATAATACTATGTGCATTTCTGAGTTTCTAAACTTTTTCTGTGTCATTTGCTGGTTTTTGCATGTCATCTACAGCTTCCACAAAACTTCCCAAAAAACTCCTATTTAAATTCTTATGCCGACCTGCAATATATCAAAACCGTGATGGAGAAAGTCACAATATGGAAGGGATAACTAGTTTATATTTGATTCTGGAATTAACAGGGAACTGCTTGAATTAACTTGTGCTTTGGAAAAATCACTTTAAAGGATAAGTGGAAGATAGATTGGAGTAGAGAGAGACTTGAGGCAGGGAGACCAACCGGAAGGCTATTGCAATAGTCT
>NW_020954720.1:8001308-8008029 GCF_900497805.2 Vombatus ursinus
GAGATAATAAGGACAAAAGAAATGGAACCCTTTCATCAGAGACCCCTACGGCAGGAAGGGCCCAAGTTAAATTCATGGAGTGGTTCATTTTTCTGCTCAGTGTGGTATTTTTGAAAGGTCATGGGACTTGGAATCAAGAGATATTTATTCAGATTCCATCTCTAACCCATCCTAGTATGTGACTAGGTGAGTCTCGGTTTCCTCATCTGTAAAATGGGATGATATTATTTACAGCTTTACCTCATAGGGTTGTTGTGAAGATGACATTTCCCAAGTCACAAAATGCTATCAAAAATACATCCTCTTAGTAATCTCCACTCCAAAACCTGATAAAAATATTTTGATTGGACATCAGCAGTAGCTGACCACTCTAGATAGCACCATATACTGAATGCCTTTTGCCCCACACTACTCACCCCTATTTCCTTCTGTACTTTGCTACAGATCTCCTGAAAGACTACCGCCCAGACTTGATCAACACTCCCAGTCTTTTCCTTTGTAAGTAGTTTTTCCTCTTTGTTTTGTAACTTACCAACTCAGACCCAGAGTACTGATCACACTACCTTGCCCAGGAGCTGCTAACAGAGGCTGAGTCAAATAGGCTAGTGTTACTCCCTTGTTTGTGAGCACAGTGGACACAACAGTAGAAACAGTTTAAAAAAAACAAACCTGATGCATATGTCCTTTGTGACACATATAGAGGCAGATCATAGTCATCTACAGCCATAGAGCAATGATTCTCTAGCATCATATTTAATCCCTAAGAAAGGTCCAGGTTGCATAAAGGTCTACTTTCTTCAGCTCTGGCTACTGCAGCCGTAATAGTCCCTCTGTGTTGCCTGCTGGCAGCTAAAATCCTGTATAAAGGACGTATTCCAGCTATATATGCTATACTGCCTTCCATTGACTGAAGTTTTGCCCATGAGTGCTAATTTGCCAATCTTGGCACTTGCCAAGCATGCATAGATCACTCTTTCTGTCTCTGGAATGGAGTCTCTGGATTATTTTGTGGTCATCCTTTAAAGTCAACTACATCTTCTGTGAAACCTTCCTTAATTTTCAGTCAACAATGACTCATCAAAAATCTGTTAAGTTTCTGTTATCCAAGATGTTATCTATCCCTCCTAGTTTCATTTTTTTTTCAAATTAATCATTTCATCAATCTTCCTTCAAATCAATGTTGAATAACACAATGCCAAGAAGAGACACATAGGTTACTCCTCTAGGGAACTCTTTTCAAGTTGAACTTGCTCCCTGATAACTACTCTTTCATTTAACCATTTGCTCAGAGACTTATAATATATTCAAGAGGAATTTAAACTAAAAAAGGAGGAGGAGGGATAAAACTAGACAAACACATTCACCCAGGTATATGCCACAGAGAGTTGTAGGTATGACATGGGATGCAGAATATCAATGTAGATGAATAGTAATTCACAAAAGACAATATCCAAGAAAATAATAAGAAAATTTATGATTGCCCATGTTTATTTGTAAATTTGCAATGTATGCATAAGAAATTGTGTGAACTAGTTAAAGCAAAAAAGTAATTGCTACTTCATAGATATCACTAAGACTTGATGGGATGTGAACTATAACTAGAATCTGGCTATTAAAGACTATGCCTTCTACAGAAAAAAAATTGACTAGATAAAAGAGGTAGTGAAACAGCATTCTTTATTAGAATAATAATCATACGAGGAAATACATAAATCTGAGAAGAGGAAACATAGTAGAGAGCAACTAGATGAGGATCACTAAAGGGCAGAAGGAAATGACATTTTGGTAGAAACAAGTAGGAGATGAAGACCTCAGTAGACAGAGCATGAATGTGGGACAAGTGTGTGACACAGTAGTATGGAAGAACTTCCCCAATATGCTCATTTGTCAGAGATGTTCTACAAGTAGAAAAGCTGATAAAGTCTTATTGCTATCAAAGGTGGATGGAATGATAATGGGAAATTCTATAATGACGTGATTCTAGTCAATAAAATGGAATTGGTCCCTTGAGATGAAGTTACCTCTTCACCTTTTATTTTGTGGTAGAAAAGAGAAAATAGACAGTCTGCCACATACACATAATACTGGAGAGTTCAGGAAAAGCTAAATAGAATCTCATAATTAAAAATTGTACAACAGAATTTCAAAAAAGAAGTACTCTTAGAAATGACAATACTAGCACAAATTTTTCCAATGATGAAGAAAATAGGGATCTTGTCTGAAGTGACAAATATAGATTCTCCAGGAACTTATCAATATGTAAAATGACAGTAAAAAAAAGGAAAAGAAAGAATGATAAATGAGGATGAGTACAAAAGAGTAAGAAAATTCCATAAGAATAGTATCAGGAATACCAGAAGTCAGTATGAGTTGAGACTAGTCTGCAAATGCTGAGTAAAATATTAATAATTTTAAAAGGCTCTTTTTTTAAAGCTATGTTGGAGGTAAGAGAAAAATTAAAGAAAGAAGACGGCAGTTGCATAGAATAGGTAAGATTATGAAAATGGTTGATTTAAAGTAGAAAGAACTATTCAACTCTAATTTTGTTTTGTTTTATCTATCAAGGGAGAATTACTCTGTGTCTTGGAAAGGTTGAACAAAAATAGTCTAAAGGAAATGGAAATCCAAGATAAGTGAATAGATTGTAAGAAAGGTCAAGATTAACTTGTATATCTGAGAGGTAATTATTTCCTTGCTTATCTAATTTGTTTATGATTTTATATTTTATGCCCTACTCATATATCCACTTGGAGTTTAACTTGGTGTATGGTGTGAGATATTGTTCCATCCCTACTTTTGCTAGGTTGTTTTCTAGTTTTCCGAGAAGTTTTGTCCTATAGTGAGTCCTTGCTCTAGTATCTACAGGACAACTCTTTTTAAATTTCAAAATAATTTCAAGTAACCCCCAACACAATAATCATTTTACTATTAGTATCCTATGATTCATCAAATATATATGATGACCAAAAGTTATTATGAATTCATTAATGCTTTAAAATAAATTTATACTTTATTAATTGTAGTAATATCTACATACATTAAAAATCATAAGATGAATGTGTGTAAGACATTATTTACTCAATTTTCAGAATATATGTTTATTTATTTCTTATATTGAATTATTTAATGAGACAGTTGCTGACTAAATAGATTCATGGGTCCCTTCCAATAATTCGTGATGAGTCCAAAAACTACAAATTGGTAACCATAGGGTTAGATGATAGAGTGATTAGGTGGGTGTAGATCTGGTAGAATGACTGAAAATAAATAATACTGCGATAAGCAGATGAATACCTGACTTCAGAGAGCTCTCACTAGTAGAGTGACCCAGAAAGTGGTCCTGGGCCCTATTCTGAACTAATTATTTATCAATGTCTTGGATGAAAGCATAAAAGGCATATTTGTCAGATTTTCAGATGACATAATCCTTTCCTAAAAATCATTTCACTATGCAAAATCTCTCAATAAAAACCCTAGAGCATATGGAGGAAATGAGATTAGGGACAATGACATATAAAAGAAAAAAAATAGTAACCTAATAAAAATAGTAGCACATTCTCATATGCATGTTAAGTTGTTAGGAAATGTATTAATGATACAAAAAATAGTGGTAGTGTCTACGGCCTCAGATTGCTATTCAGCCTGCCCCCAGTTTCAACAGGGCTCTGGCTGGCAAAGTTCAGTCAGTCAGGCAATAGGCTGGCCTAGGTGGGCTGTAAATACGCCTTGTCTTGGACAAGGAAGAAGAGGGGGAGGGGCCAGACCAGCCTTTCTTAGTCCATAGCTCCTACTACATCAGAAGATATACAATAAATATGGCGCTATACTTAGAAAAGGACCCAAAGTTTGCTTGTGGAAGTGGATGTTGGAAGGGTTACAACTTGTGAGTTACTGTGAATTGGAGCAATTGTCTGTTTCTTGCCATTCTCATAGACAAAATCACACATAAGCAAGCACAAAATTTGGACATGATCAAATTGTTCCCTTATGTAGCAATTTGCACTGGAACAAATTAATGTTTTTCAAAGTAAGCATTATAGCAGAATTGACTATAGTTAGTTTCCTATCAATCAATCAGTCAATCAACATCTATCAAGCACTGCTAAGCATGAGGGATACAAAAGAGGCAAAGAGGACATATTTTCAAGGTTCTCATATTCTAATGGGGGAGAAAACATGCAAACAGAGGATAAATAGGAAATAATTAACAGAGGGAAGGTATTAGAATTAGTTGTTGGAAAAGGCTTTCTGTAAAAGATGGGATTTTAGTTGGGACTTAAAAGAAGCATGCAAAGCCAATAACCAGAGTTGAGGAGGTAGTGTTCCAGGCAAGGCCAACAGCCAGAGATAATGCCCAGAGCAAAAAGACTGCATATCTTATGTTTGGAATAGCCAGTTTCATTGGACCAGAGTACAGGGTAGGGAGGTATGATAAGACTGGAAAGGTTGAAGCTGTTTCTGGGAATCATTTTGTAAATTCTTACAATAAGCCTTCATCAAGTAATTCTGTTTTCCAGTCAATTACCAAGTATCTATCATCTGCTATGTGCTAGGCAAAGGCAAGTAGGTGGCACAGTAGGTAGGATTCTGGGCTTAGAGTCAGGAAGACTCATCTTCCTGAGTTCAAATCTGGCCTCAAACACTTCCTAGCTGTGTGACACTAGGCAAGTCACTTAACACTGTTTGTCTCAGTTTCCTCATATGTAAAATGAGCTGGAGAAGGAAATGGCAAACCTTGTATCCTTGTCAAGAATCCAGTATCCTTGTCAAGAAAACCCCAAATGGGGTCATGAAAAGTCAAACATGACTGAACAATAACTTACGAAATCTAGTGGCAAATAACAAGAAAATATTTACCACAACCATGACATTTTAATAATACCAACATGTCATTCCTCCCCTCCCCTTAATTTAGCAAAGGAAATAGATGTTTATATTATATCTTCTTTCTTTCTGTGCACTGAAAATCTGCCTAAGTCCTTGGCTTTCATTTTCAATTAAGTACACTCAAAAATTTGTGTGTTCAAAATTGCTGAAGTCTGCCTTAAACATTTGAGTTGGAATGGAATCACCAATTATAGATGCTGAGAACAAATAGAGTCATTTTCCCTGGGCCTTTGAAAGTGGGTGATAACCTCCTGTTGTTAGGACATTGATGATCCTGCAATACCAGGTAACCCTGAAGCAAAACAGGAAAATAGGCAAAGGTCAGTACTCTCTCCACAAGTCCCTCTTCATTCTCTTATACAGTTGGGAAATTTCTTAGGGTCTTGCGAAGAGGGGAGCTTGGTATTCTCGGTCCACTGACCCAATAAATTTTTCTAGAGTAATATACACACTTTCTCCAATTCCAATGGAGATGGGAAAGGAGGATGAGAATAGTTAAGGGAGGAAAGAAGTTTGCGAGGGAGAAGAATGAAAATTGGGGAGGGGGGTGAGGCCAGAGATGAAGTCCTTGATCTGTGGTTTGACTAGCTACAAAATGTTATATTCCCCCAGGCCCAAAAGTTCTCCCATCACTCAGTTGCAGCTCTTCCCACATCCTGACTCCTCCCTAGCTCTGGGCTTTTCTCCTTTACAGGAAAAACTATTCCTCTCTCCTTATTCAAAAACACACCAAAAAACCCAACCCTAAACACCACACACTGTCTTGCCTCACCAGGGTTTATTTTACCTAGGGAGTAATCTGCATTGTTTCCTTTTCTATTGCTAAGGATTTCTAATGCTAAGGATTCATCCTTTTTGAGGACCCTGTTTTCTCAATCTTCCAAGGTGATAGGTTGGTAATTTAATGATCTGTACTGCTAATAAAAGATAAGCCAGGACTCAATCCCCTCTCAAATTAAAGTGTATTTTTGATAATAACTTTCTCTAACACCTCACCTTGGCTGACTATAACTGTTCTCAAGTTTCAGGCCAGGTAAGAAAACAGTAAGGGCAACTTGAGTTTCAGGAAGTCCTGAGTTCAAATTTGGCTTCACATACTAGCTGTGTGACCCTGAGCAAGACACTTGTCCCTGTTTCCCTCAGTTCCCTCATCTGTAAAGTAAGCTGGCGAAGGAAATGGCAAACCACTCCAGTATCTTTGCCAAGAAAACCCCAAATGGGATCCCTAAGAGCCTGAAACAACTCAACAACAACAATAAGAAAAAATGTGCTACTTTGAACTCCAAGAGATATTTAGACTGAAAAGGGGGATATTAAGGTGGGAAAGAAAAAGAACATGATACGATCTTCAAGTATTTAAACAGCCAACATGTGGAAAAGGGAGTGGAGTTATTCTTCTCAGCTCCTAGGGTAGAAAGCTGCAGAGAGAAATTTAGTTTTGAAGTCAGAACTGCCTAACAATTAAAGTTATCCCAGACTTGGATGGACTGCCTCAGGCAGTGGGTTCCCTATCCTTGGAGGTCTTGAAGATAGGATTCGCAATCAAAGACCACTTGTTAAGTATGTTCGAGTGGGGGAATCTGTCTGAGTGAGGTTTGGACTGGATGGTCACTGGGGTCTCTTATAACTCTGAAATTCAGGGATTCTGTATCTTGTGGGGAATCTTGTAGGGAAATGATGTTTGAACCCAAGGGTTTACAGGTACTTCTCATATGCTGTCTAGATAACTATCTACTTCGTCCAGGCTGTGCTCTGAGACTGTGCATTCCAGTAGGGGATGGGAGTGGAGAGGGGGGGAGGAAGTTTAATATACACTGCCAGGACATCTAGCTGT
>NW_020954720.1:8008082-8016562 GCF_900497805.2 Vombatus ursinus
CTGACTAAATACTAAGTCTGACTGACTTAGAACTGACCTACCTCCTTGACTGACTGCTTCCACCAAACAAATCCACTTCTCGTATAGGATACTTCAATGTCATTCATGTCTTCTTGCATCCTTCCACCTATTTTATGGTATCCTCAATCTTCTTACATCCTTCCACCTATTTTATGGTATCCTCAATCATAGCAAATCCTAATCCAGGCCAAGAATTTGCATTTCCTCTGAAGTCCATTTTAGTTTGAAACTGAAATCTTCTTGATATCTTGATCAGATCAAATCTCAATCTGATAAATTTATGTTAAAATCCATATTGTTGGGCTATTCCTTTGGAACTCTTAAAATATTTTAAGGTTATTCACTAGTTAAATATGCTCTACATTTTAACTGACACATATTACATGTGAATGTAATCATCTTTGCCTTTAGAGAGATATTTCACCAATCAAAAAGGATACATTGTGATTTTAAGACGAATTCTTAGCTCCTCGTCTTATGAGAATTCAATAATTCTCTTGTGCAAAACCATGTTTTAAATAGAAATGCCTTATATTACCATCAAGTAAGCTGTATATAGGAATGAAGCAAGCATCTGCTATAGCTTCTGAAAGTTGTAAACTATAGTTTGTTGTAAAGAAATTAATTGTGATTATAGAATTGTGCTATACAATGATCCCTTCCACATTGTGACTTTCCACACTGCGATTTCAATGCATTGCAAATAGGCATAAGAAATTAAATGGGAATTTTGGGGGGAGTTTTGCTGAAGCCACAGATGACACATGAAGGTCAGCAGACAACACAGAAAAAGTTCAAAAACTCAGAAATGCCTAAAACACACACACACACACACACACACACACACACTCATCTTTATACACATCATTATAGAATAACCTAAATTTTACAATAAGCTACTGTAAACACTCCATAAAAGAAAAAGAAAAAATTTCAGACTTTTTCTCTGGTATGAAGGGAGGACCAAAAAAATTTATGCGAATTTTCCAAATTGCAGGGGGCACTGCACCTCTAACCCCAGAGATATGGAAGGGATAACTGCAAATTTGCTGTTCTAATTTTGAGGATGAAATTTTTAAAATTTAACGAGTAATTGTTGCCTATTCCAATACATTTCACAAAATTAAGAGTTCTTAACCTTTTATATTTTTTTTTGTATCAAGGACCCTTTGGCAGCCTATGAAACCTACGGATATTTTCTCAGAATAATATTTTAAAACAGATAAAACAGAACACATAAGATTATAAAAATTAATTATATTGAAATAAAATTTTCTCATTTAAATGATGGACCCTGAAATATACATATTGGGAATCCATAAAGCCCAGCTTAAAAACTCCTGGACTAGATAAAGGGACAGAAAAAGAGAATTTCTATGCTACTCTAGAAAAAGACTTTCAGAGACATTTTCTTTTCTGATCTTTTATTCTTTGATGTAATTTGACAAAAACTTATTGAGCATCTACTATGCAAGGCATGGTAGGGATGGGGCATGTGAAGATCAAAAAACAATACAATATCTTCATGGAGTTTAGTCTCTTTCCACAGTATTTTTAAATGTATTATTCATTTATTGATAGCATTCTTTCAAAAAATTTTTGAGTTCCAACTTCCATTCCTCCCTTCAGTTCCTCCCCTATCTACTGAGAAGGCAAGTAATATGATATCAATTATACATGTGAAATCATGCAAGATATTTCTGTATTAGCCATCTTTTTATAGTTGTTTTTTTACTACCAGTTCCTATCAATTTGTAATCAAACTGATTTCCAAAGCCCCCACCCCAAGAGATTATTTGCAGCAAGTGGGTGTGTATTTAGGGATAGAAATATATACATATATGTCGGATTTATAAAACTCATATTTGAGAATAGCTTGTCACCTGTGTCCCTTTTTTTTTTCTTAAGGTTAGAAGCCCAGCTACTCTTCATGTGCCCACATCCCTCTGCTAATTGGCATGAGAACTTTGACCAGCTCTGTTTTTCTGACAGGGGCTGATTCACCCCTCCTTAGGCAGCTTGGTGGGCCCACTCCCTCCAACCTATCTCTGGGGATGACCAACTGATGCCAGATAGTGCAGAGATCCAATTGGCTTTAGCCCTACTAGACCTCAGAACTCCTGAGCTCAGGCTATCCACTAGGCTTAGATTCTAGGTCATAGGGATTAAAGTCACATAGCACAGCGCCCAGCACTGGCTAGTCACTTTTTAAAAGAATTCACTAAAGAAATACTTTTAATAGTTTTAAAAACACGATTGGATTTACAAAAATTCATATTGCATGCAATTTTTCCAGAAATAGCATTCATATACTGTGTAGTACACTGGCCATAAGAACCATAGATTCAAGGGTTAGTGATGGAAGGAACTTCAGAAATCTTCTAATCTGAGCCCCTTTTTACAGATGACAATTTAAAACTTTAAACGTTATGGACGCCTTAAAGAGTTGTTCTCTCTTTTTCTTTCCTATCCTGATTCCCTTCATTCTGTCAAAGTTAATCTCATTTTATAGAATCTTATTCTTATTCTGGCTGCCAAAGCTGAAATCTGTTGAGTGATTGATATTATCATTCTGTGCTTGTTCCCAAGAAAGAATAAAATGATGCTTCTTCACCTCTCCAAAACTCCAATTGAAATTTGATTCATCTTGACTTGATGCTGGAAACACTTATGGAGATGGTGTCATCATAACCTAAACCAGATAGGTGAATAAAAACCCCAGTCCAGCTCTCTTTCCAGGCAAATCATGATTCCCACATGACCTCACTCTTGTGCCATCCCTGAGAAGGTTTGCTTAGAATGGTTTACACTGATAAGTTACATCCTTCAAATCCCTTCAATTTTCCCAGTTCATCTGCCTTTTTCCGTTTTCCTTCCAAAGTTAGTATGATGCCAATGATAATTAATTCACTTGCCAGTGGGAATTTAGAGTCAAATGTTATCATGGAAAGAATACTATACTAGGAGTCAGGAGAGGTAGAGGGAAAGCCGGGCCTGGAGTCAGGAAGACCTGAGTTCAAATCCAGCCTTGGATACCTATGAGCTGTATGATTCGGGGCAAGTCACTTAATCTTATTTGTCTCAATTTCTTCATCTGTAAAAATAAACAACGAGAAGGAAATGGCAAACTATTCCAGTCTCTTTGAGAAGAAAACCCCAAATGGGGTCATGAAGAGTCAGACACAATTGAATAATAACATTTATTTAGCCCCTACTATGTGCCAGACATTGTGCTAAGTTCATTACAGATATGATCTCATTTGATCCTTGCAACAACCGTCTGAGGTAGGTGCTGTTATGATCCCCATTTTACAGTTGAGGAAACTAGTAAGTGTCTGGGGCTAGATTTAAACTCAGGTCTTCCTAACTCTAGGCCCAGTGCTCCATCCACAAGCCACCAGAAGAGAACTGAATTTGAATTTTTTTGAATTTGTTTGAATTGTTTGAATTCAGCTTCCAATACTTACTTGCTATTTAACCATGGGTAAATCCCTTAGGTTCTCTG
Source organism: Vombatus ursinus (assembly GCF_900497805.2). Lineage (NCBI taxonomy): Eukaryota > Metazoa > Chordata > Mammalia > Diprotodontia > Vombatidae > Vombatus > Vombatus ursinus. The sequence continues at coordinate 8,011,609 of NW_020954720.1, forward strand.
ACCTTCAGTTTCCTCTTCTTTAAAATAATGCCTATGGTACCTATCTTATAGGATCATTGTAAGGATCAGCTGAGATAATACATGGAGGCAACATAATATAAAATGCACACTCTTCCGTAATTGGAGGTTGTTGTTCAGTCATTTCCAACTTTTTGTGACTCCATTTGGGGTTATCTTTGCAAAACTACTGGAGTGGTTTGTAATTTCTTTCTCTAGCTCATTTTAAACTGAGGCAAACAGGGTTAAGTGACTTGTCCAGGGTCACATACTTAGTAGGATTCTGAGGCTGGATTTGAACTTAGGTCTTCCTGACTCCAGGCCTGGTGCTCTATCCATTGCACCACCTAGCTGCCATTGTATGCAGAGGACTTGAGGTCAAATCCTTATGCTTATTACTACCTGTGCAACTTTGGGCAAGTCACTTAAACTCCCTAGCCTACAGTTTCCACATCTATAAAATGAGGAAGTGGTACCAGAAAGCCTCTTAGGACACTTCTAGCTCTGAAGCTATAAACCTATGACCTTCCCATTTAAAATACACTGTAAGCTTTGAGGGCTATGTAAAATTTGGGTGGTATTATTTGATACAAGACTTTTTCACCTAGTGATGGCTAAGTCAAAGTCTTACTAAAAGCTTTTTGGTGAATTTCCCAGAATAGACAACTGATGTGTATAACTCAGTCTCCCAAAACCACTTTTCCTTAGCTAGACTAAATTAGGCCAAAAACAATGAAGGTATTTTGTTAGATTTGGGTTTTTTGGGGGGGTAGGAGAAGGGAAGATTTGGTTTATTTGGGAAGGAGTTGGTTATTATTTGCATGAATTAGCCATAAAAATTAATTCTGCTTATCTTAACCCAGACTTAATTATGTAGACCCCCAGAAAGTTATGGCCTTACCCATCTCCTGGCCTTTAAAATAAAGCTATACTATCACATATGTCTTATTCTCTGCTAATGTCTTAATTCAATATTTATATTACCTTGCATTGCATCTCCCAGGTTCTTAAAAGCAAAAAATGTATTTGTTACTTCCCTTTGCAGTACTTAAGATAGAACCAAGCATAACTAGACACTTATAATCATGAGATACATTCTTCAGAAGCCAAACTAGATCAAGGGGAAACTCTTATCCATTATTTCTTCTCTATCCCCATCACTTATGCAATGTCTTATCTACACAGCTTAAATTCATGCCCAACACCTCCTCTCCACTTCCTATCTTATCGGTGTGGAGTAACTCCTTTAAATGAGGAGAAAGGTCACGTATTTCTGTATACACCACAAGATCACTCACTGCCTAGTTAATTCAGTATCTGGGACCATACTGACAATTGATTTTGTACTAATGAACCCAATTAACTGTGTGGCAATCCAAACAGACCACAATGATGAGCAAAAATACCTGATGGATGAAGCCATGATCTTGTGCCCATCTTTTTTGAAAGTAATGTAGATATATGGCTAAAGTATGATTAGAAAGGTTGTTTTTTGGAGGGTAGTGTTTTACATTTGAGAGATGAACTAAATAACTAGGCCTACAAAGCACTGAATAAATTGAAATCTAGTTTTTAGATCCTTTATTTCTCATATTTATATTCATATACTTAAACTTGAATACTTCAAAAATTTGTGATAATCATTTTTATGGGTACTCTTTACATCATTGCCTTAGTAGACAGTCTTCTTAAGATGTTCTGGCTGAAAAAGCTTATCAGCTGTTGGCCAATCTAATGATGAGCCTCTCTAAACTTCTCCAGGGAGGAAACATTAAGTGCCTACTATTAAGTGCCTATTAAAATGCCAAGCATTTTACAAATATTTCATTTGATCCCCATAACAACTCTGTGAGGTAGGTACTATTATGATCTTTATTTTATAGTTGAGGAAACTGAGGCAGATAGCAATTAAATGACTTGTCCACGGTCACACAGCTAGCTAGAAAGTTGTTTTTTTTTTCTTTGTTCAGTCATTTTCAGGCATGTCTGACTCTTCATGACCCCACTTGGAGTTTTCTTAGCAAAGCTGCTAGAGTGGTTTGCCATTTCTTTCTCCAGTTCATTTTTATAAAGGAGGAAACTGAGGCAAACAGCATTAAGTGACTTGCCTGGAGTCACACAAGTAGTAAGTGTGTAAGGCCAGATTCAGACTCTGACTTCAGTCCCAGAATTCTATTCACTCTCTCACCAAGTTGCCCCTAGGCTGGTTCTCCAGAGATAGACACAATTCAATAAATAAGCTATACTCAAAGACTCTCCAGCTTTGTACAAGTGAAAGGGATATTAGTGGTTTTCTTGTTTAATGTCCCTTTTGTTAATGAGAAAAAACTGAGAAACAGAGAGGTTAAATGATTTCATAATATCACATCTAGGCAATATTTGAAGCTGTGGCCTGTTACTCTATAGCCAGTATCTTTTCTATGGTGCTATACTGTCTCAACAATTTATTCAGGCAAAATATTCTTGTTGAAAATGTCTTAACCCCAGATCTTCACATACTTCACGTTACATTTCATTTTCCTACCTGTATGTGAATCAGTGAATACCATGTAAAAAGCACACTTCCATATCAAGTACAATTCCCCAAGATTCTTAATATATTCTGGAGACAAAATCTTTCCTGACTTTTGCAGCAATGGGTGAGTCTAATTAGGAAAGAGAAGCACTGCTTTTTTGAAAAATAAAAGTCCATTTATACTTTCTTTTTATTCTGTGCATTAGGGGGTCAAGCCTTACACACCCTTGCCTGTATACATTCACACACAAGAGAGCAGAAACAATTAAAACGGGAGAAAAATTAATTCAAAGTTAACAATTCCACCACACTAGTTCTCTTATCATGGTAGCTATTAGCTTCTACTTTAGCATGTTATTGCTGTAATTTATAATTGAGGCCAAGTGAGGCAAATAAGGGTTTCACACTTGGCATGCATGCTGTTGCAGCATTTACTACTCAGAAAAACTAGAGAATATTAGTAATGAAGTGGCATCAGAAGGGGCATTTTGGTTTTTCTCAGGGATGTTGCAGATTCATGAGATGAGGGCCTCTTAGTAAATTCTGAAGGTTCTCCAAAATTCCAATATTATAATAGGCATTAACTTCATCCATATTCTAGTACTCCCCTTATCCCCTGCTATCCACGGTCAGCACTTGCTGCTGCTCTCCAGGCCCCTGGACAACTGGAACAAACTGTTTTCCCCAATGAACTTCACTTGGACTTTGTCCCTCTGCAACCTAACGGATGGAGTAGGACACTCAGCCCCCAGCCACAAAGCATTTTATCTCCATAGGCTCATCAGTGTTTGTGGACACAATTGATTTGCTTGGTCATATGGCCATTTCAGTGGTGGTGCATCTGGATGAACTGAGAAAACTGCTAAGACTGCAATGTACTGACCAGTTCCCCCATTTTGTAGCCCAAAAGGACCTGTGACAGGTTCCCAATTCCCTTACAGTCACACATTCCTAGAGAAGGGATCAGAGGATCTTAGATATAGAAATAAAAGATATCTCATAGGCCATCTAGTCCAGCCCCCAATTTTACAGGGAAATAGCAAACAAAGAGCAAAAAAAAAAGATAATAACAACAATAGATTGCTTTTTGGAACTGATGCCCAAAATTTCTTTAGGCACGCCCTTATTTCTTTCAAGCTCCGGGCATAGGAGTGAGCTTATTTTCGTGGTTGTTTATCAGTTGGGCACTCCCAAAGAAAGACATGTTTTCACATTCTCTTGATTTGGAGCCAAATAGTGGTATCATAAGAGTCAAAATTCTGTGGACAGATTGTGATCTTGGTATTTTTGATCCAAATAACAAGAATCAATTGCTTACATGTGGTATTTTGTTGTTTTTTAAAGCCTTTTTTTTGTAACGGACCTTAAATTCACAAATGCCAAGAACTTCAGCAAATTTAAAACTCAGTACCTACTGTATCCTGGTGAACACAAGAATCAACTACTTTGTTCTGTATAGATCATTCTATTTGTCACTCCACACAAAATGACAGTGATTGGATAGAAGGCCAGCTCTGAACCAAAAATGAGGGGTTTGGAGCCAGCCTCTCCAGCCAGTAATTGCTGCCCAATAAAATCTCCATCAAACTCCAGTCTGAGTTGCCTGCGACCGCACAGCTGCTTTGCATTAGGAAGGAAGGGGAGGCATGACCCACGCCTTGCTCCCTGACTTCAGAGGCCATGGAGAGCTGAGGGGCAGAACAAAACTAATGGTTCCCTGGCTGTTTATGCTCCAGACCCCCACTTTGATCTCATATCAGTTTTATCTTCCTGGTTTCTGCAACTTTCTGCTTCCAACCTATACTATGTCTCTGCAGCAACCCTACAGACATTGTCTGCTACCCTGCTTATGACCCCTGCTCAACATTATGGACAGGCCTCAACTTCAGCTGTTCTGACATTGTTTACTCATTTTATAACCTGCTATTTTACGTGCCTGACAGCTCCATTGCCTCAACGCCCAACACTAGACCAGTAGTGCACCTGGTTTCTCTCTATGGCCTCACTGGTATAGATGTGTCAGGACCCACAAACCTCCATCATTTTCCTACCCAGTGTTCCCTTCAATAAGGCCTACCCCTGGCAGAACGAAGGGATGTTGGTTGCTACCATTCCTGGGAGCCCATCATTGTCATTAACAGCAAGAGATGTCACTGGGATAGGACTTCAGCCAGTGTTGCCAACATCATTTGGGGAGGCTGATGGGAGAAGAAGCCCCACAAAGGTTAAGCTTTGGGTAGCAATACTGGCAGCAGAGCAGATCTGGGCAGATCTGGGCTTAGCCTTTGTGGGCCCTCCTCTCCCAACATCCTTCCTGACTGATGTTGGCATCCTTGGCTATGACACTTTTGTGTCTGAGCATGCTGCTCTTTCTTTTTTTTTAATTTTTAAAAAAATTTTTTTTTTAGGCAATTGGGGTTAAGTGACTTGCCCAGGGTCACA
>NW_020954720.1:8016572-8017485 GCF_900497805.2 Vombatus ursinus
AGACAGACAGACAGACAGAGAGAGAGAGAGAGAGAGGCTATCCAGAGTGTTTTTATATTTGGAGATTTTGGAAATCCCCCTCTTACCCATAAAACCCCTTGAGACTAGGTTCTTTCCAAATAGAAAAATTTCCCTTTTACTCTCTTTAATTCTTCCCTTCTCCTCAGCTTTCAAGAAGGGAGTTTTTTCATCTACTTTATATTTAATAATAATCCTTATTTATTTTTAATTATATTTAATAATAATTATATTAATTATATTTAATAATAATTTAATAATAATAATCCCTATCCCTACCCATAAATTTGGATAACTGATTTCCTTTAGCAACTCTGCAGCATCAGCTTGAGACAGTGGCTTCGATTTCAAATTGCTTCAGCTAAAGAGACCACAGAACAGAACATATTAAATAAAATTTAAATAACATCTTGATAGATTTAAACTGGCTTATTTATAAGACATATACACATACACATATGCTCAAGGAAATACAAATACACACAATCAAGAAACAGCAGAAGAGTACATTAGCATTTTAAAATATTATCAAGCATTAGAGAATACAAAAATGGGAAAAAAGAAATTAATACACAGTAAAAAATAACTGATTCCTCACACTTCCTTACCCCATAATTAATTAATTGTTGAGTCTCATTGATTTTTAACCTCCTCACCCCCTTCTGTCTACTCATACAACCACCACCCCAATCCAGACCCTCATCACTTTTCACCTAGACTACTGCAATAGATTCCTCCTAATTGGGCTTCCAGCCTCATCCTCCTTTTTAATCCAACATCCATATATCTGCCGAGGTGATTTTCCTAAAGCACACTCCTGACCAAGTCACTCTCTTGCTCAATAAACTCCATTGGCTCCCTATGGTTACTAGAACCAAGTACCATTTTCTGTGTT
>NW_020954720.1:8017516-8023547 GCF_900497805.2 Vombatus ursinus
TGACACTTAAAGTTCTTCATTAGCTGGCTCCATAGTACCTTTCTGATTATACATTACTGCCGTTCATATGCTATGCAATCTAGCCAAACTGGCCTTCTTTCTCCTCCTCAACGTGATACTCCATCCGTCATCTCTGTGGCTTTTCACAAGTTTTCTCCAATGCCCAATGGAACGCCCTCACTCTCCATCTCTATCTTTTAGAATTCACAAGTTTCCTTCAAAGCTTTGTTCCCAAACTACATTCCATATGAAGTTTTTTTCTGATCCCCTTAGCCATTAATGTTCCACCCTCAAAATAACCTTCTATTTATTTTGTATATATTTTGAATATACTTACATATATATTCATGTGTGTATGTACGTATGTATGTATGTATATTTTGTCTCCCCCATTTATATAAAACTTCCTCAAGGGACTGGTTTTTTTGGGGGAGGGGAAGTTTAGTTGGGTTTTTTTAAACTATCTATCCCTAGAACCTAGCATAGTGCCTAGCGGTGTATAGATTTAACAAATATTTGTTAGTGGGTTAATTGATAACATGAAAAGCTGAGGAAAAAAAACTTTGAGAGAATAGATAAAATAGAAGAAGATGAAGGAGTGGGACAAAGAATATGGGTTAAAAACACTTGGGGGAGTGCTCCTGATCTATTGTAGGGCTTCTTAAACTTTTTCCACTTGGGACCCCTTTTCTCAGTTCTGTTTGTTGGGGTTACACGGCCTGAGGGCATGCACAGTGTAAAGTGCACATGCTTTGTGTTCAGAACCAATGCTGCAGTGAAGTTCCATGATGCAACATGGGCAAATACTGCCTGAAATACCTCAGATTCCTTATGCATTTGATTTTTGATTAATTTTTGGTTGAAGCACGTTCAAAAACCTTTTACTGTTGAGAAATTTTTTGAGATCCCCTAAATGTGGGTCATAGTTCAAGAAGCGCTGACTATTATATCTTCTGATCTACTTGATGAAATGAGATGTAAGAAGCAGGTAACAAAAACAATGGAGTGTTAAAGTTTTGTCCCTTTCAGACTCTGAGTGCTTGTATTCACACTCTGTAAAGGGCATGAAACTACAAGTGACTTATATATTGAGTGACCTATTCACAAATTATAAATGGTTCAAAACTGAGAATGGCCCATTTACGCCATGTAAAGAATTCACCCCTTTCAGCCAGTTTAAATGAAGTGTAGAGATGTGTTTATTGTTCTTTAATCTCCTCAATCAATTTGATGGAATTAGAGGGTAATTAACCTTTGGTTGGATGAAAAATCAACCACACCCTTGTTGATTTTAAAAAGGGTCAATGATGGCAATTAAGAAGATGGTCAGCTCTGGAGGAAGAGCCATCTCCTTCTTGATAAGAAATCACTTTTTATTTTAAACTTTCCTGTGCTTCTTCTAGAATTCAGGTCTCCCCTTCCCAATTCTCCCACCCCAGATCATTGAATTGGCATATTATAGTGAAGCAACTTACCCAGAAGGAGACTTCTCACATAGCAAAGAGCGTGCCCAGAGAGTATGGGATTGAATTGAACTGATTCCCAAGCAGAACAAATTCTAGGAGCCCAGCAGAGTTACTAGCCCAATTGGAAACCCCACATTCAGCAGAGAGAAGGCTCCAGAGTATGATCTGACCAGCAGATATGCTAAGTCCAAGAAAAAACTACATGAGGACACCATGAAAGAGAAAAGATATTGGAATCTACAGTGCTAGAGATGTGAGCTGCATTCATCATGTGTGAACCCTGTGTTTGTGCCTCTCTACTAGGGTATCTTATGCATGAGTCTACTCTTCCCAATAAAGCTGTGTGTATTTGTAGAGGAATGTGTTCCCTCTCCCTAGTTTTATGGGGGGAATGTTTTATAACTACTGTTCATGTTATTCTATTTCAGCAAATGTCTTTGTTTCAAAACAAAGCTGTGTCCTCTGGTTGATTATTGAAGATGAATGCACCAGTTGGGGCTCAGGAACTGTAGTTTTAGGTATCTAGACCAAAAAATACCTTGAACCTAAAACAGTCAGGTTCTTCTCAGTCATCTTATCAAACTCCCTCATTTTGCAGTTCAGGATAAAGTTTCAGAGAAGTGAAGAGACTTATCCAAGGTCNTTGAACCTAAAACAGTCAGGTTCTTCTCAGTCATCTTATCAAACTCCCTCATTTTGCAGTTTAGGATAAAGTTTCAGAGAAGTGAAGAGACTTATCCAAGGTTACACAAGCAGCAAGTGGCAAAGCTAGGATGCTACCCATGGAATCTTGAAAGAGTACCTTCACCTCTCTGGCCACAAACATAGTGGGGTTTCATTAAGAAGTTATCAATGTGTAGCTTGAGTTGGACAGCATGCCCCAAAAGAGCCTTTCTGACTCACTGAAGAACTTCCCAGCAGAACTTCTCATTGTGGAGATGCCTCTGTTCTCTCCTCTGACCCAGACCATCATAATAGGAGGCACCCATGCCATCCATGCTTACTCCACTCCCCTCACCTTGCCAGCAGTCTTCTTGCCCAGTGCCTTCCCTTCCCAAGCCATCCAATCCTTTATTTTATGTGTTTTCTTCCCCCAACAAAAAATAAGGCCCTTGAGGGAAGGGACTTTTGGGGGAACTTGTACTTGCATTCCCAACACTTGGCAAAGTGCTCATATGCTTGGCACATAATAAGATATTTAATAAATGCTCTATTTGTTTGATTGTGTCTCTGTCTACCTACCTACCTATTTTGTCATCCCTAGGTGAGCCATCCCAGTAGTGTGAATTGGGAGAATAGCCTAGAAGCAGCACTATATCTTAGGTGCCACTTGTACTAATATTCTTTTTGAAGGGGAGGGAAAGGCTTAGATCTGATTTCATCTATCTAGGAAATGCCTGGAGTAAAAACTCCCTCCACCCATGTAGATTTATAGCTTGTCTACAATTTATAGTCTTGGAGAGTGAGGGCACTGAATAATCATGTGATTTGCTCATGCTCACATAACTAGTATGTATCACAGACAAGATTTCACCCCACATCTTTCTGACTGTAATGAGGCCCACTGTCTATTAACCCATGCTCCCTCTTATCTTAACAATAGCTCACATTTAGGTAGCATGCCACCACCTTGTAATGGCAAGTAAGGAATGGAAATACCCAATTTTATAGATGATGTAATTGAGGATCAAAGGAGTCCTGTGATTTGCCCAAAGCCAAATGCTTAGCAAGTTGCAAAGCTGATACCCAAACACAGATTTTCTGACTGAATCCAGGGGGGTTTCCTCTCTATCTCGTTGCCTAGACTAGGTGCTGGGACAGTGGGGAGGAGAATCTCACAGAAATAGGGATATGAACAGTATGACACCACAAAAAGAGAACTCCATTTGGAGTAAGACAATATAGTTTAGATTAAGATCACGGATTTTTCAATGGAAGGAGAAGCCTTCAAAGTCATCTTATCAACCTTACCCCCCTCATTTTTCAGCTTAGAATGAGATCCCAGGGAAATGACTTATCCAAGGTTACCCAAGCAATAAGTGGCAAAGCCAGGACACTACCCACGGAATCTTGGGAAACATAGCTTCGCCTCTCTGGTCACAAACATAGTGGGATTTCACTGAGAATATGTCAATGCTTAATTTGATTTGGGCAGCATGAGACATACCCCAAAAGAGTGATTCTGATTCATTGAACAAGGCTGAGGAGAAACCTGAAAACCTCAAATTAGTTGTTGAATAATTCTTTTGTATGTGTGTGTGATACTTTCAAAAATATAGAACATAAGTGATAAAATATGAAGTTTCCCCATTTCTTTTCACTGTTTTTTCCCCCTGTAACCCAAGTGTAAACCCTACTTCTCTGTTCTTCACTGGGCATCTGTTAATTCCACTTGCATGTGAGAGGGAATTCTGAGGCCATAGGGAGGGAAATAAGAGCCACACCCCAAAATAATGTTGTTCTGCTGTGTAGTTTCTTGGCAGTTTCATTCTCTCCCAGGGTTACATTCAATCTCTCATTTTTTCTTCAGTTTCAATTTTACTCTTTTTTTTCCCCTTTACAGCATTATCTAAATACTCATGACTCTGGAGATTCAACTATTTCTGCCAGGACAGGCATTTCGGGCTGGATGAGTTGATAGCTGAGGTGATACAAATTAAAGGTCATTACTTCTCTTACAAACCAAGAAAACAGAAAAAAAAAAGGGCAAAGACAAATGCAATGATTATCTTGCCATATTGAGAAGTTCAGTGGAATTGCACATTGGCATGGATATTTAGCTTGTTTATTTGTATTCTGGTTTTCTAAAATTGTGCCCATCACAACAGCCTCTGGGAATATGCATGAAGAAAAAGGGAAAAAACAAAACAATAACCCTGGAAATCTATTAGATTTATAAAAATGTGCTCGCTGAATAGCCTATGGGCACATGTACAAAATAAATACATAATCTTTCTCATGAGAAACCTAGTGCAAAGATTCTTGCTACTCAGTGGAGTTTTCCCAGACAAGTTAAATGGATAATAGGCAACAATGATAGGTATAGAAGCATTAAAGTCAGGAAACTTGGGTTTAGATCTTTACTTTGAAGATCTAATAATAATAATAGCTAATATTTATATAGTATTTAAGGTTTGCAAAGTGTTCTATTAATATTATATCATTTAATCCTCACAACAACTCTGGGAGGTAGGTGCTATTATTATTTTATAGATGAGGAAACTGAGTCAGAGACTGACTAAATTTCCCAGGGACTCATAGCTAGCAGGTATCTGGGGCTGTATTTGAATTCAGGTCTTCCTGACTCCAAGTCCAGTGCTCTATCCACTGAGCCACCTAATACTTTCTTCCTGTGTGACCACAAGAAGGTCATTTTGCTTTTTTGAGTTTTAGTTTCTTCTTCTGTAATATGTGGAAGTAGGGTGAGAAAAGTAATAATGCTTATAAAATAAACAATAAAAATAAAAAAGTAATAATGCTTATAAAAAATGCTTACTAAATCTTAAAGGGCTATGTAACAATAATAACTGACAGTTAACTACACTTTGTTTTTAAGTTTGCCAAGCACTTTGCCTAGATTATTTCATTTGAGTCATAATAACCATAAGGTAAATGTCATTGATATTATCATCCCCATTTCACAGATGAGGAAACTGGAAATAACTTGTACATGCTCAAGTACATGTACAAGTACACACTTGTAAGTGTCCGAGGCAGTATTTGAATCTTGTTGTTGACCCCAAGTCCAGAACTCATTCTATTCTATCCTGTATCATGTAGTATGATAATTACATTGTGTATTCCAAAGTGTCTTTACTGGGCCAAGACAAGAAAGGGATTTGCAGCACTCAATAGAAAAAGGCTAAATTCTATTTTGAGGAGAGAAATCTACTTTGAGAAATCAAGGAATGAATGACTGAAAAAATAAAACATCAAGTGCTTTCTATGTGCCAGGCACTGTGCTAAGCTTTGGGGATACCAAATCCATAAAGTGAAACAATCTCTTCCTTCAAGGAGTTTATAATATATTAGAGAAAGACAATATCAATTAGGGAATGATGGTCAGAGGAGGGAGTATCTAGGGAGGCAAGGGGTTGGTTAACTGAGCCATAGAGAAGTGAATTGATATATCCTTTACAGAAGCAATGGTATAATTGATTTGAATGCTCTGGCCAGAGTAAATTGGAGAAGGGCGAAGAGGGCAGAAAACTACCATAAAAGGCACATGGCAAGATGACCTAGGAGTATGGCTGGATGAGATGTGAAGACGAATCATCGTCTGCTCTAGGGTCTTGGGGCAGTTGGGTATAATGGGCGAGGTGCATCTGCATTCACCTCATACCCAGTCAAGCATGATAGGCCTCCAGGAGGGTCTTCCAAAAATGAATAGATTGATTTCCTGCATGCATTGATTCTGGATGTGTCTAGTGAGGAAGATTATGGCCCAGGTGGGAACAAAAGTGGCAGTGTCAGGTAGTAGCAGGATGACAATGGGTAGACAGCTAGGTAAGATGTGAAGGAGAAGTATGGTCCCAATATTATGCTGTCAAAGCTGCATTTGGCAT
>NW_020954720.1:8023579-8023862 GCF_900497805.2 Vombatus ursinus
CTAAATTTTGTTGCACTAATTTGTACAATGTAATTAAAGTATTCATTGCAATAAAATATATATNCTAAATTTTGTTGCACTAATTTGTACAATGTAATTAAAGTATTCATTGCAATAAAATATATTTTTTAATTTAATAATTATGGGTTTATTATATATTAGGAACTGTGCTACCCCCTATACAAATATAAGATAAATACCACTGTTCCTGGTCCTAAGGAGAAAACCATCTATCAGATAAAATAAGACTTGCACACAAATGACTATAATGCAATGCCCCAAC
>NW_020954720.1:8023904-8036555 GCF_900497805.2 Vombatus ursinus
GGAGGTCCAAACAAAGTTCTCTTAGGGCTCAGAAGAGAGAGAGATTACATCTAGTTTGCAAATAATAAAACCTACCTTTCAGGGTTATTATGAGGAGCAAATGAGATAATGTGTGTAAAGTGCTTTACAAACCTTAAAGTGTTACATAAATGCCAATTATTATTATCATTATTATTTTCATGAAAGTCATTGAGCTATCCTAGAAGGATGGATGATGGGGCCACTAAGTAGCACAGGGTATAGAATTCCTGGAGTCAGGAAGACCTGAGTTCAAACCTAGCCTCAGATACTCACTAGCTGTATGACCCTGGGCAAGTCATTTAACCCTCAGTTTCCTCATCTGTAAAATGAGCTGGAGAAGGATGTGGCAAAGCACTTCAGTAGCTTTGCCAAGAAAACCCCAAAGTGGGGTCACGGACAGTTGGACACAACTGAAAAGACGCAACAAGAAGAATGGATTGCATTTCAACAGGCGGATATGGGGAAAGGGCATTTCAGGCAGAGAGCAACATGATCAAAGGTACGAGGTATTTGTGGGGAACCGTGAATGCTCCAAGATACTCTTTTTTTTTCTGAGCAATTGGAGTTAAGTGACTTGCCCAGGGTCACACAGCTAGTAACTGTTAAATGTCTAAAACCGGATTTGAACTCAGGTCCTCCTGACTCCAGGACCTGTGCTCCATCCACTGAATCACCTAGCGGCCCCTAGGACAAGATACTTTTAATGGAACAGTTGGAGAAGGTGAGGTAGGGTTCCTCAAGTCAGAGGACTTTAGTTTGAATCCTGATCCTTCAATTTATTACCTCTGTGTTAGCTTATACAACATTCATTCATTCTACAAGCATTTATTAAGCATTTTTCACATACCAGATATTAAAAATGCAAAGTCAAAAACAAAACAATCTCTACCTTCAAAGAGCTTACATCTCATTGGAGGAAAACAACACATACGTGGATCAGTGAATACAAAATGTATACAAGAGAATTTGGCAAAGGAAGTTACTAGCCTTGCACGTACAGCTCAGACTCAGCTTTCTGAAGGAGGCACTACTTCAGCTGATCCTTGAAGGAAGTGGGATTTCTAGAACTAAGGTGAGTGAAGAGAAAGAGAGATGATATAGAAGTAAAAAGAGAGAAACTTGACAACTGTTATATATTGGGGGAAGCAGGAGGGAGAAAGATGAGCAGAAAGTGACTCTGAGTTGGCCACACCTAGGGTGAATTGGAAGGATGATGGAGCCCTCGATAGAAATACGGAAGGTAGGCAAAAGGGAAAGTTTTGGGGGAAAGATAAGTTGTTTTGGATCCCTGCCCTTCTAGTTGAGGCCATTTAACCCACCCCTGAAGGTTTAACCTTATTCCTGACCCTGAAATGATTTTAGTCATCAGGAATGGGGAAGGAAATGAAGGGAAGATTTAAGAGACTATAGATTTATAGTTTAGACAAACCAGCTGGTTCTGCTTTGACCTTATACCAAAGTTCTAGTCACGGTTCCATATATAGCCCCACCTCCCAAATTATACTACAGTTCCAATTGCTTGGTCATTATCGTGTGTCTCCATACCCAAATCTCTACCCTGCTGAAAACTTGCACCATAATATAGTTTTTCAGGTATTGGGGCTGTAGTTTTTCTTACTAGGCCTTCCAGGAACTACATTACTTCCCTAGAACCATAGCCACTGGAATTGGGTATTCTACTATCACCTGCTAGAATTTGTTGATATAGAATATCTTCTCAGACCTCCCCTTACAGACTTCCACCAGTTTCTCTTTATACCATGTTCCACATTCAGGGATGTCTTCCCTCTGCCCCTTTCTGTTGGCTGTCTCTGACACTAACCAGCAATTGAACAGGCCAGCCCCAGTTGCCTTCTGAAACTTTAGCCACCTCTCCAGACTTTCTACCCCCGCCCCCCACTTCCAAATGTCTACCAACAGAACTTTTCTGGATTGACTCACATCCTTCCCTCCAAAAGGTCTCTATGGTTTCTGAGTCCTAGCTATAACTACTCCAGTCCATTATACTTTTCCTTGAGTCCATCAACTTCTGATACCTTATATTCCAAAACCTCTAGTGTTCTATTTACTGGTGAAACTGAGATCCTGGTGTATATAACACAGGCATCCCAATTAGCTCCACAAAAGACCAGATGTGCCCTTAAACTGCTGCCTCTAATGTAAGTGCCAAAACCAACACATGACCAGATGGCCTGACTATAATCTGGAAGATGTATGTAAGTGTAAACCTCCAGGTCCTGTGAAAGGATGCACCAGCAAAACAGTTGATTTCTTCAACCTTATTCACTTCCAGTATATAAAAATTAACCAGTTTCCAAGGTCCTAAAAATAACAGAAACCACAGATAATGGAAGTTTCAGAGTTGAGTCCCAAATCCATAATATACAAAGCAAATGTAAATTTGGAATCTGTTTTATTTTGTTTTCCCAAGGACAATTAAAGAGGATTCATCCTCGGGAACTTCTCTGTGTCTGAGTCCCACAATTAGCACAGGTGTGAAGGATTGGAGGAAATGGGCAGGACATTTGGTCATAAGAATGGCCAACAGATGTGAGTGTAGGAAATAAGCCATTAACATGACTAGATATGGGGTCCTGAATTGAGCTGTGAGCAGCTGTCTCATCTTGATTTCTTTGTTTGGTTTTGTATTAGTGAGGCAATTGCCCAGAGTCACCCAGTTAGAAAGTATTATGTGTCCGAGACCAGATTTGAACTCAGGTCCTCCTGACTCCAGGGCCAGTGCTTTATCCACTGCGCCACCTAGCTGCCCCCATCTTGCTTTCTTGATTCAGGTTTCTATCTCTACTCACTTTAAACATAAGCTTTAGTTTTTATATCACCTACTTTTCTCCTGGCTCCCTCCCCTACTCTCTCCCAAAGAGTGATCCCTTATAATAAAAAATTAAAAAGTAGAAGACAAAATGAGTTCAGAAAAAACAAAACAAAACAATATGTGAGTCCAATATCATATACAGTGTTCCATACCCAGAAGCCCCCACCTTTACAAATAAAGGGGAAGAGGGCCTTAGGTACCTTGATCCCTTTATCAGATAGTCTCACTACCTGGCTCCTCTGTGTCTGAGCTTGTTAGTTCTGGTTTCTGTTTATGCTCCCTCGATCTCATTTATTGAATCTAACTTGCCCTGCTCTGCCCTGACCTCCTCTCTGAACAGATTTCCGTGTATGAATCAGCCCCACCTCACCTCTCCCCACCACCCCTCTGCCAAAGACTCTACATTCATATGATTGACTCAAAACTGCTTGAAACGGGTCTACTATAAAACGGTGGCAGCTTGATTCCTGCTTTCTGAAACATTTAGATCCACTGATCATTCCCCTTTTTCCAAGCCCCTTGTCTCCCATTCATAGCAACTTCTTTTTCTTATAATAAATCACTAGTCATTTCATGTATGAGTGTAGTATGTGTTCCTTCAACAGATCATTAGTGTCACAAGGACAGGAATTATATTTTTAATGATCCTCCATAGATGTGGCTATAAAGTCTATATGGAAGCTTTTAATTATTTTTAAACATCCACAGCAAACATGTTGAGTGCCTACTGTGTTTAAGAACTGTAGAAATCACTGGGTATACAAAGATGAGAAATCATGGAGGCCATTTCTTCAAGGACTTCGAATTCAATAATGGGGTGGAGAGAGGGTGCTAAAACACATACACAGATAAATAAATTAAAGGTATTTTGAGAGAGAAGAAAGCGTTAACAACTGAGGGGATCAGGAAAGCCTTCATCATCGAAGTGGTACCACCTGAACTGAGCCTAGAAGGAGTAGTCCATAAACATTTATTAAGCACCTGCTATGTGCCGGGCACTGTGCTAAGCACTGAGGTTACAAATAAGAAAAAGAAAGTTAATCTCTGTTCTCAAAGAGTTTACAATTTAATTGGGGAGACAATACACAAAAGAAACTGAAAAAGGTTTGGGGGAAGGGCACTGGGGTAAGATGTTTATGGAGTCATCAAATCCAAATAGGGCAACTATTGGAAAATGAAGTTAGGTGGAAAGCTCCAAATTCTCTAAAAAAGCGAAACTTTGCTCAGAGTTTATTGCTCTGCCCTCTAGCCCTCCAATCAGAGGAGAAAGGCAACTGAGGCTGCTGAGGATAGCTGGGACTGCAGCAGTCTCCAGAATGATGAGATTTCAGGTGATGAATTTATCCTGGAGAAGGCATGATGTTAGTGGAATCAAAAGCAAGCCCAGTAGCTAATGGAAAATAAAGATAACTGAAAAGTTTTCAGTCTTCTATAAGGGAACATGGATTTTGAGAGGAGAAAATGAGAATGAGATGATTCTGGGTACAGGGGAGAGTCTATGCTAATGTAAGGAGGCTAGAACTAGAATATTGAGTTCATGAGAAAAACAGAAACAAAAAACAAAAATGAAAACATTATTCAGTTTGGTGGGAATGTAGAATGTGTGATGTTTTAATAATGTGAAATAAATGGGAAAGGAAAGTTGGACCTACATTGCGAATAATCTGAAATATCATACTAAGGAATTTGCATACCTTCTCACTTCTCCACATCTCTATCTGTGGAATTACAATTCTCCATGAATGGCATTTTTCTCCTGGGACCTTAAAAAGTACTATATTCTGCATCTCCATAATACATTTACCAGGTATTATTTTGCAGGCATTATCAGTATTTGTGGTGATGTCCTATCCCTCTATTAGATGGTAAAGCTCTATGAGGATAGGAACCAATTCTTATCAAAATTTGGTATCTCTTTTAGAGCCTAATGCAGTGTGCTTTGCACTGTAGGAACAGGACAAGCATTTTTTCAATTTGTTGACTCAAACTTATTTTCTCCAAAACCCTCCACAGTTTTAGAACCAAACTTAGGGGCATCAAACTATCCATTGGCCAAGTCCTGATATTTCTACCATCACCATATGACTCCTTTCTACTTCCCCTTCTCTCAGCTCACAAAGGAACCACTCTAGGAAAGGAACCCCATTTTTCTTTTCTGATCATGCATATACTCGGTATCATATTTTATATCACTTCTTTTATCCAAATTATCATTAGAATCATGCAATAGCTTGCAGGCATCCATCATGAGTCTTTCTATTACCTTTCGTATTAATTGTGTTCTTAATTCTTCTGAAATCATTGTGCTCCATAATTCATGCCATGTAGCATCACAAGGAGAACACCATTTTTGTGACATGATCTTTTCCAACAACAAACAGTTTAGGATCATTGAAACCACTGCAAATTCCCAAAACACAATAGTCAAGGCAATAAACACTTATTAAGTACCCACTATGTGCCAGCCACTGTACTAAGCTCTAGGAATACAAAGAAAAGCTAAAAGACAATACCTGACCTCTAGGAGTTTATATTCTAATGGAGCAAACAGCATGGAAAAAACTCCCCATATGCATCAAAAACTCCATATGCACCAAAAGAACAAAAAAACCCAAAATATTTATAGTATCACTTTTTTTTTCATAATAGCAAACATTTGCAAACAAAGCAGATGGCCATAGATTGGGGAATGGCTTAACAAATTGTGGTACTTGAATGTAATGGAATATTATTGTTCAGTAAAAAATTGTAAATATGATGCATACAGAGAAACACTGAAAGATCAACATGAACTGATGCAAAATGATGTAAAAACAGAACCAAGAAAACAAAATACATAGTCATTACAATAATATAAATGGAAAGAACAAACAATAAAATAGTTAAAAGTGAATATTGCAAAATTACAAAATGCTTGTACAAGCATGGCTCCAAAGAGGAAACATGACAAGATTCCCCCACCCTTCCCCTCTACAGGTGTGGGAGGTCCATGAGTGTGGTTAGTGCACGTATTTTTAGACTTTTTTTGGTGTATTAATCATTTATATTGATTTTTCTTTCTCTTTTTTGTCTTTAAAAATATTGTTTGTTATATGGGATAGCTGTCTGGGAGGGAAATGGAGAGGGATGCTTATTAAGTACCTACTATGTACATGGCACTGTACTAAGTACAGCCCTCCAATCAGAGGAGAAAGGCAAATGAGGCTGCTAAGGATAGCTGGGATATCAAAGTTGCAGCAGTCTCCAGAATGATGAGATTTCAGGTAATGAATTTATGCTGGAGAAGGCATGATGTTAGCGGAATCAAATTACAAAGAGTCTATGATCCATTACAATTACAAATAAGAAAAAGAAAGTTTGTCTCTGTTCTCAAAGAATTACATAGGAGAGAGGAAAATTAAGCTGTTGCGAAAACAAAAGATATCAATAACAGCATTTTTAAAACAAAGAAAAATCAGCTTGAAAGTTGAATGCAGGATGGGTCGTATTGGGGAGAGACTGAGGCAAGGAGAGCACTTAGAATGCTACTTTAATAATCTAGGCAACAGGTAATAAAGATCTGAACCAGGGTGGGGCCTAGGTTGAGTTGAGAGAAAGGAAAATATACAAGAGACTTTGTGAAGGTAGGAATTACAAGATTTAGCAATAGTCTAGCTATATATAGTGAGTAAGAATGAGGAATCCAGGATAACACTGAGGGTGTAAGCTGGTATAACTGGAAAGACAATAGTGCCCTAGACAGCATTAGGGAAGTTAGGAAGATTTTGGAGTTTGGAGGTAAGAATCATGAATGGTATTTTGGATATTTTGTTTGAGAAATTTATAGACCAGTCAATTAGAGATGCCCAATGCAGTTAGTGATATAGGACAAGATCTTATGAGGGAACCTAGGATTGTCTATAGCTTGATCTCTTTCTCCTTATCAGTTTGGGTTGTCGCTCATCTGCCTGCAGTGTTTTCCAAGATACATGAATCAGTAGCCTAATTCAATAGGATTCCTGTCTAGCTGCTTGTCATAATTTGCACAAAGTGAATTCTTCATCAGCTTTGGTTTTACAATATGAATGAATAGTTAGACCAAATTGCTTTTGCATTATTATATGCTAAGGAGGCTCAAATACTGGGATATGATGCCACTAGTAGGGTGGTAGCAGCAAAGAAGAGCTTTTGGAGAATAGCACCAATAAGAAAGGTTTATTTGAGCTTCATCCTCCATAGCACTGACAAATACCATTGGCAAAGATAGATCTCTCTTTTTCACACCTCATTTAATGTTAATATTTAGTGGACCATTAAAAAAAGTTTTATTGATATTTTATTTTTACATTATAAATATTTACAGATGACCATTAATCTGTGAGAGATCTCTTATGACAAAGTAAAAGAGTTAAGCAAAACTAACAATACAGTGATCTCATGAAAGTACACGAAATAGTCCACATTTATAACATCCCCTTACCTCTCTGTTTCTTAAATTGGATTTTTAAATGAGCAAAAATATATTCTCTATTTACCCTCTCCCATTAGAAAAAAAAGAAAAGAAAAATTTCTTATAACAAATATGCATAGTCAAGCAAAACAAATTCTCTTATTGGCTCTGTGTGTGTGTGTGTGTGTGTGTGTGTGTGTGTGTGCCTCATTCTATACCCTAAATCTATCACCCCTGTGTCAGGAGGTGAATAGTCTGCTTTATCATCAGTGTTCTGAAATCAAAGATGACCATTGTATTGATCATAGTTCTTTCAAAGTATATTGTCTCTTCTGTGATGTTGTTATATAAATTGTTCTCCTGGTTCTGCTTGTTTCATTCTTCATTAGTTTGTAAAAAACTTCCAAATCGTTCTTAGTGAATTATTGAACAAAGGAATCTTTGAAGTAACATTTTTCTTGTAGTTATTGTTAATTCTGACCCAGAAGAGAAAGACAGCTTATTTACCAAACAAAACACTTTCTTAAACTGAAGAAGAAATGAATATAAAGTGATCTTGTAATTCCATTATGACTATAAAGATATAAACTACTATAGGAAAACAGACTGCAAAATCTTTCCTGTCTTCCATGCTTCCATCTAATATCCTATCAACATGTGATAGATGATTGCCATGAAAATACTATAGGTATGAAAAAACAGGTAATATGGGCCAGAAATTGTTTTCTTAGCTCTTCTTCTGTGTCTTGGAGAGTAGAGGGGAGAGAAAGAAGGAGAAGAAATCTTTGCAATCTTTTTTATTCTTCTAGAATTGTCTCCTCTTTAAGATATTTACAATTGAAACACAGATGTTTTCAAAATTATTTTACCTGCAGCCCAGATTTTGTATGAATATGGGATGGTCATGTTCAGCTGTCCTTTCCCATTTCATCTTCCTCAGCAGTATTATCATCTCTTCACATCATACACAAGAAACAGAGGGGTTAGAGTCTTAATGTGGTGATTTCACTACTGTTGTCAATTACAAAATATCATTGTGAAAACTCTGACAGATTTGTACTATTTCCCATCTATTTAGTCTCCTCCGTCTTATTTCATCTGCAAATGCTCTTAGGAAAAATATGAATTAGCTGGGTAGTATGCCAAGATCTCTTCAGGCTCTTTTTTTCTCAACTGCTTTTCACTGTTTGATTTGATGCTGCAAGTAATCTTCCATTATCCTCCTTCATAATATTTTGCAAATGAACTTGTACTCTAAACTGGTGCCACCTTTGATTACCATGTCTCTTCATTTAGTAAAGAGATTAAGTGTTTTGCTGCCTAAGGTTGTTTCTGGACTTTTTTTCAACATGGTGGTGGTGCTGATTATTTTTGCATCACTTACATTTCTCTAGGCAATGAATGGCCAAGTATCCTATGAAATTTTATTTAGGTACTTAATGAAATGAACTCTTTCAACTCATTTATTTACTTATCTTTCTGAGAAGAGTCTATGATCCATTCTTCCAAAATAGCTTCATATTTATTTTTTATCATTTCATTTATTTCAAAAATGTCAATATGAATGCAATCCAGTCTCTCCAATGAGGTGTGTCAACTCTTTGGTCATTGGATGAAGATCACACACCTAAAAATGCCAATATTCAAATTAATAATAGTATTTAATCTAAAAATTTTAAGCTTAATACCTTCTTCTTCCTCCCAACCTTTCTGCTACCCCACTCCCATTACTGCAGAAGTGTTTTGTATTTTTATCTATTTCATAAGTTACCATGACCAAAAAAATTAGTCACCTAATGGCCAGCTTGGTGATGAGCTTCTCTACATATAGCTCACCTTGATGTTATCTTATAGTAGTCCATTTCCTGGGTTGTACTTCAATTCAATTCAGTCAATGTCTAATAGGTATGTAGTACGTGCAAGGCCCTATATTACCCTCTGGGTTTACAAAGAGAATCAATAAATAAATAACTAAGTAAACATTTTTAAGTACTATTTGCCAAACACAGACATCAAGAAACTTGCATTCTACTGGGGAGGTAAAATGTAATCATGGATAAGTAGGAAAGAATTTAATGAATCAAAGGACTCTAGGAAAATTTGAGGGAAAAAATCACTAAAAACTAGGGGCACATGGAAATGGAAAAGGGGTAGGAAAGCCTGCAGCAGTAACACCTAAGTAGAGAACTGAAAGAAGATAACCACTATGAAAGGTATGAATGGAAGGCATGTTTTGGAGCAGGAAGTGGATTATGTGAAGCCTTTCCAGCTTTATAAGCCAACCTTTATCCAATGGCATACACTTAAGGAGCACAAAGTAACTTCGAAGTCATGAAGAGATAATGGAATAAGACTTTGGTCCACAAGAAAACAGAAGGCATTGTTTTTTACCAAAAGTGTTATTGCTCAGGTTGAACATTGACTGTATTTGTTCATCTATCCCTCCAAAGGACTTTTGATTATTTGAAAAAAATCAAATCTACCTGAAAGACAAAAAATTGGCCGCCACTGAAGTTATTTTTATGTTTCACAGACTCTGAAAATTATATACAAAGAGGAGTTCCAAAATTGCTCAATGGCAATTGCTTATCTGGTGAAATAAGCTTATAGGCCCTGAAAGTGATTATTCTGAAGGGAACAACACTAATTTGGATTTTTCATTTCCGATATATTTTGAAAAATCAGATTCATTATCTTACATCTTATATAGCATGTAAAAATTGAAGCCATCAGTAGAGAGATCTCTTTTCTCTTTCTTCCTATCTCAAATCCCTCAGACATCTCCCCCAACTATCTCCTTTACTGATGAAGCAAAAGTCCCTCTCTTTGCCAGAGCCAAAACCTTCTACATGCACCCTTGACCCCATCTCCTCCAGCAGATGGTCCCTACCATCTGCACTGTCTCTTTTAGCTTCAGTTTCTCCCTATCTTCTATCTTTTTTCTTGTTAACTACAGACTCAAGTCTCTGTCCTAAAACAAACAAAAAGACTTTGCTTGATCCCTGTATCATCCTATATCTCTCCTCCTCTTCCAGTCTGAAGTTCCCAATAAAGCCACTGAAACTGGATGCCTTCACCTCCTCTTTTCTCTTATTAGCCAGATATAATGACTGCCTTTCAATTCTCATACTTCTTGACCTCTCAGCAGCATTGGGCACTAAGGATCACCTTCTCCTCCCTGTTCTCTCCTTCCTAGTTTTTTGAGATACTGCTAAAAAAAAAACAAACAAACCTGACTGGTCCTTTGATGGTTCTTCATCTATGACATACTTTAGTATCCATGGTTGGCCACTAAGGCTCTATCCTGGAGACCCTCATCTCTTTTCTCTAAATACTGCCTCACTTAGTGATCTCATTAGCTCCCAGAGTTTCAAGTACTACCTTTATGCAGATATTCCCAGATTTTTCAGCCATATATGTATATATACATATATATATAGCCATAGTTCTTCTCCTGAGCTACAATCCTGCATTTGCCTTTTGGATTCCTCAAATTGATTAACCCTTAGGCATCTCAAACTCCATAGGAACAAAACAGAACAAAATAGAACCCTCACCAAGAAAAAAAAAACCCCCTTTCTAATGCTTCAGAGTACCACCATGCCCCCAGAAACTCAGATTCACAATTGCAGTGTCATCCTCAAGTCCTCACTCAAAGCCTGTGTATCTAATTTGTTTCAGAATCACGTGGTTTCTACCTTTATGGCATGTCTGGTATATGCACCATTTTCTCCACTCACACAACACAACCCTCATTTAGATCCTCACAAAGTAAGTTTCCTAAAGTGCAGATCTTACCATAAGTTTTTCTCTACTACAATTCATCCTCCACTCAACTGACTAGGTAATCTTTCTAAAGCTTAGGTTGACCAAGTTATAATTCAGCTCCCTACTCAATATACTTTGTTGTTTCCTTATTATCTCCAGGAATAATTATGACAACCTCTGTTTGGCATTTAAACCTCTTTACAACCTGGTCCCTTTCTACCTTTCCAGTCTTCTTATACTTTACTTCTCTCTTTGCACACTGTGGTCTAGATGGGGTGTTCAGAGAAGACTAGCACCTCGGGTCTAAGGGCTTGTCAAGTGCTTTTCAGGGCTGCTCATTCACCTTTCATCCAACTGTCACCTGCAGCTCCAAGAAATTATAGCATGTGCAGCAGCCACCCCCTGGTAAAACTATCTTGGCAGACAGGCTAAACCAGGTTAAGGTAACTGATTGGCCTCAAACCTGTCAGTGAGTTAGGGAAAGTTTAGGGTAAGTTAGTTATTCCAATGGTCATGAAGGCGGCTGAAGCAGGAGTTGTGGAGCACTTACAGCTTGGTCAGACATTGAAGACACCAAGATCATCCACTGCATCCTGGGCCATCACCAGTCATCCTGACTTTTGTCTTGCTATTGGACTTGGATGACTCTGGAAGACAGAATGAGGTTGATAATTTTGTGTAACTCTGCCTCACTTAAATCCAGTTCACTCATAAGACATCACCGTGTGATGTCACTGGTGCTCTTCAAAAACAGGGCAAACCATAACAATAGCAACAACATGGTTTAAATTGAATTAAATTAAACACTGGTTTGCTTGCTGTTCCTAATATGCAACACTTCGTCTCTGATGTCTGTGCTTCTTCATTGGCTGTCCACCATTCCTGGACGCTTTCCCTCTTCACCTTTGCCTCTTAATTTCCCTGACTTCCTTAAAGACTCCACTCAAATCCCACCTTCTGCAAGAGGCCTTTCCTGGTATCTTCCCTCCCTCTCTTCCCCTCCACCCTATGTTCCTACCCTACCCTGCCCCAGTTGCCTTTCTAACAGAGATTAGTTTTCACCTATTCTGCATGTATCTTGTACATACATTATTATACACAAGTCATCTATGTCTTTATAACATGAGCTCCTTAAGGTTAAGGACTGGTTTTTGCCTTTCTTCATATCCCCAGTACTCAGTGCAGTGCCTATGCCATAGAAAGGGATTGGTAAATGTTTTTTTAACTGATTTTTTTTTTTTAGTAAATAGTATTTTAATTTTTTCCAACTATATGTAAAGATGGGTTTCAGCATTCATTTTTTTAAGGTTTTTGAGTTCCAAATTTTCCTCCCTCCCTTCCATCTCCCCTGCCCAAGAAAATAAGCAATCTGGTATAGATTATACATGTGCAATTATGTTAAATATATTTCCATATTAGTCATATTGTGAAAGAAGAAACAGAACAAAAGGGAAAAGCCACAAAAAAGTGAATATAGTATGCTTTGATCTGCATTCAGACTTCATAGTTCTTTCTCTGGGTGTGGATAGCATTTTCCATCATGAGTCTTCTGGAGTAGTCTTAGATCTTTGTATTGCTGAGAAGAGCTAAGTTAATCATA
>NW_020954720.1:8036593-8044295 GCF_900497805.2 Vombatus ursinus
GTTGATCACTGCACAATGTTGCTCTTACTGTGTACAATGTTCTCCTGGTTCTGCTCACTTCCCTAAGCATCAGTTCATGTAAATATTTCCAGGTTTTTCTGAAATCCACCTGCCCACCATTTCCTATAGCATAATAGTATTCCATTATATTCATATACCACAACTTGTTCAGACATTCCCCAATTGATGGGCATCCCCTCAATTTCCAATTCCTTGCCACCACAAAAAGAGCTGCTATAAATATTTTTGTACATGTAAGCCCTTTACCCTTTTTATGATCTCTTTGGGATACAGACCTAGTAGTGGTATGGCTGGATCAAAGGGTAAGCACAGTTTGATTGCCCTTTGTGCATAGTTCCAAACTGCTCTCCAAAATGTTTGGATCAGTCCACAACTCCACCAACAATACATTAGTGTTCCCAATTTTCCCACATCTTCTCCAACATTTATCATTTCCTTTTCTGTCATATTAGCCAATTTGGTAGGTGTGAGATAGCACCTCAGAGTTGTTTTAATTTGTATTTCTCTAATCAATAGTGATTTAGAGGATTTTTTAATATAATTATAGATAGCTTTTATTTCTTCATCTGACAACTGCCTGTTCATATCCTTTGACTATGTATCAATTGGGGAATGACTTGTAGTCTTGCAAATTTGACTCAGTTCTCTATACATTTGAGAAATTAGGCCTTTATCAGAAACAGTTGCTATAAAAATTGTTTCCTATCTTTCTGCTTTCTTTCTAATCTTGGTTGCATTGGCTTTGTTGTGCAAAACCCTTTTAATTGAATGTAATCAAAATTATCTGTTTTGCATTTCACAATGTACTCTATCTCTTGTTTGGTTATAAATTCTTCGCTTCTCCATAGATCTGACAGGTAAACTGTCCTAATTTGCTTATGGTATCACCTTTTATGTCTAAATCAGGTACCCATTTTGACCTTATCTTGGTATACAGTGTGAGATACTGGTCTATGCTTAATTTCTGCCATAATATTCTCCAGTTTCCCAGCAATTTTTGTCAAATACTGACTTCTCATCCCAGAAGCTGGCGTCTTGGGGATTAACTATAGTAGATTATGATAGTCATTTATTACTGTGTCTTGTGCACCTAATCTATTCCACTGATCCACCACTCTATTTCTTAGCCAGTACCATATTGTTTTGATAATTCCCACATTACAATACAGTTTGAGATCTGGTCTAGACCATCTTCTTTCACATTTTTTTTTCATTGATTCCCTTGATATCCTTGTTCTTGAATTGTGTTATTACTTTTTCTAGCTCTACAGGATACGTTTTTGGTAGTTTGATTGGTATGGCACTGAATAAGTAAATTAGTTTAGGTAGAACTGTCCTTTTTATTACATTAGCTTGGCCTACTCATGAAAAATTGGTATTTTTCCAATTGTTTTGATCTGACTTTATTTGTGTAAAAAGTGGTTTGTAATTGTGTTCATATAGTTCCTGGGTTTGTCTTGGCAAGTAGATTCCCAAATGTTTTATATTCTCTATAGCTATTTTAAATGGAATTTCTCTTTTTCTCTCTTGCTGCTGGGCTTTTTTGGTAATATATAGAAATATTGATGATTTACGTGGGTTTATTTTATATACTACAGCTTTCCTAAAGTTGTTAATTATTTCAAGTAGTTTTTAAGTGGATTTTCTAATTATACCATCTTATCATCAACTAATTGACTCTTACCTTCACCAGAATACTCAGTATAGCCCTGTATACAATAAGAGCTCAAGTACATTTGTATTAACTAATAAATTAGCAAGTAGTAGAATGGACGATATAAGTTTTCTTCATGCACTTGGATTTTTGACACCGAATTTAAAGCGCTTATAAACATTTGTCCCTTTTGTTGTTAATCGATATGATTCTGTCAGACTTAGCCCCTCTATGTTCTCTAGTTTCTCCCAATGCTAATAACCGGCTACTTGCTCCATTTTATTTTGTTCAGGTACCTTATTCAAACTCCTTGTGGGGTTTAAAGGCACAGGAAGGAAAATAGATGAAGAAAAAATAAGAAAAACTGAATGAAGGTTTTTGATTCTCAAAAGTGTCAAGAGGGATCTATAGAAGACCAAGAGACAGAAAAAGGCTAGGATTAGATGAATGTCAAATGAATGCGAGCACTTATACTAATTCCAAACTGAGCATGCCCTCTAAGTGTCAATTGGTCTTCAAGCTTAGTGATAAGTGGGTGCTTATCTAAAATCCTTTCTTATTTGAGTATCACGGCAATTATATGATAGCCATGGCTGAATGAGCCGCACTATTTCCCTGTAATATAGATATCCATGTTTGGATGGACTTCTCTTCTAGATGTTAGCCTAAAGCAGCCTTGCCCCATTGGATGTTTTAACTATTTTCAAATTTTTCAAGGTTGCATAAAATTTTTATGCTGAATTTTTACAATTTTTATGTTAATTTTTATTTTTATGCTAAATTTTTATTTTTGTGTGCAATTTTTATGCTAAAATTTACTGCCACATACATCTTATACTCTGAATAAAACAAAACCTTTTAAAAATAAACCTCAGACTTGATATGGATTTCTACCTCCTATATAAGAAAGTACCCTTTGCCATACTTGAGGAAATAAAATAAAAAGTTTGTTAACTAGGGAATATTTGAGCAAATTGCAGCATACAATCTAAAACAAAAGACAAATATGAGAGATTCAGAAATAGGAGGGAAGAGTTGGATGAACTGATGAAGAGTGAAATGAGCAGAACGATGGAAAAACTTATGGAATTACCACAATAATGAAAAAAAGAACTTTTGAAAGAGTTCAGGACATTTATCAAAGCACTGAGAAATCGTGACACACGAGACTACTAATGACGCTCTTGGATGAGAAATGTAGATTGAAATGGGCAATTTCAGTCATAGTAATGTATCAATTTACTTTGCTTGACTATTCTTATTCTAAGGGAGGGCTTCTATTAAAGGGGAATGTGAATTAGTGGGTAGAGATTAAAATGCAAAAAAAAGAGAGCATCAATAAAACAGTTAAAAATGCATAGGAGAAAACAAAAGAAATGCAGAGGGGACCCAAACAAATGAAACAAATTTTGTTATTGCCTTGATAAATTTAATACAGACTTTTAAAACCATGGATAATAGTTTATAATATCTCAAATAATCCTCTTTCTTGTTATTCTTTGATTATTGAAATGTCTGCATTTGTTGATGATTAATTTCATAATAAGGAAGAAAAAAATTTTAAAAGAAATTTAAAACTCTAAAATAGAAACGTGAGTGCTAATAAGATGTTCTGTTGGTGGATACAACTGAAATTCTTGGGTTGTAAATTTTCAGCTGTGTTGTTCCATATTCAGTGCCCCTCTATTAGAATGCTAGAGGTTGATTATAAAATGATGATCCTATGGTTTCACTGCTTTAATCAATAAAAGCAAAATGTTCCATTCCTCTTATTTTGTATACCAGCTAGAAGGCTAATGTCCTGATTCCATCCTGATCGATGCCTTGCCATGAGTGTTCAGACAACCTCTCTTGATTTAAGAATGTGGATGAGGCAATGGGGTGAAGCAAACTTTAAATGACCAAATCAAATTAAGAATTGAACAGGTGAAGGGCTGAAGGTAGTAGACAACTATAATATATTTGAAGCAATTACATGGAGAATGAACAAGACACTGATTTTTTTCCTAAATGAGAGGCAATCTGGGGAAGGTGATAGAAAGTACACCTTGTATTGAGAGAAACCTGGGTTCATGTTCTGCTTCTGACTGATATGGGCTGAATGCCATTAGCAAGTCATTTAATCTCTCAGTGACCCCAGGCAATTCTCTAGGACTATAAAATGCTAATCTACATCAATGAAGGGATTCTCCACACCAAGAGTGCCTCATATTGATGAAATCATAGGTCCTTTTTTAAAAAATATATGTGTGTATTTTTGGATATATGTGTGTACGATCACACAGGACTTGAGTCCCAAGTACATACTGGAGAGACAAAGGAGAGTACTGAGACCCAGTCCTTGACTTCAAAAAGTTTCTTGGTGGTAACGGTGGTAGTAGTATGGTCAGGGAGGTGGTGGAAAAGGTGGTCAGCATTAATATTGGGCATTCTTTGGATCATGGCATGGTACAACCAGGTACAAATAGGACTAAAAGAGCTGAGAGATGGAGCTGCTATTTGCTCTTCCAAGGAAAAGAGGAGGTTGGTGAAGGAGTGGAAGGTGAGAGGATAGAGAACCAAGAATTTCATTTGCCTTCTCGCCCAGATGTCAGTACCCGGGCAATGTCCATGCTATTGGGACTCTGTCAGGCATGATCTTTGTGTTCTTATCACCAAATCATTCAGCCAGCACTGGCCCCATAGCTACTTCATTTAGGGAGACTACCCAATCCAGTTTTCCCTTCACTGATTCATACTTGAGCTGACTTTCCTCCCTGACCTAGCTCAGAGAGGGCACAGGGCTTATGCCTCAGGTGGGACATCCACCCAGCCAAGCCCCTTAAGAGTTATAACAATAATAGCTAGTATTTAATATAACACTTTAAGGTTTGTAAAGCTCTTTACATGTGTTACCTCATTTGGTTCCTAGATTAGCAAGATGGATACAGTCTACAGAGAGGATACTGAGGAAAGAATCTCTATAGTCTTCAATCAGTCAGTCAGTCGACAAGCATTAATAATTTTGGGGGGGCTAGGTAATGGGGTTAAGTGACTGGCCCAGGATCACACAGTTACTAAGTGTCAAGTGTCCAAGGGCAGATTTGAACTCAGGTTTTCCTGACTCCAGGGCTGATACTCTATCCACTGTGCCACCTAGCTGCCCCCAACAAGCATTTATTAAATACTATTCTGCTAAGTGTTATTGAAAGGAAAAATAGTCCCTGTCCTCAAGGAGCTTACATTCTGAAGGGGGAACACAACATATAAACAAATAGATTTATGAAAGAGTAGATGTAAGGAGTAGATGTAGATGTAAGGAAATACATAATCTTGCCTCCATGCTTTGCCCCTAACCCATCTGCTGTGTAATGCAGGAGAAATAGCTCTACACTGAAAATCAGTAAATCTGGGTTCTAATCTCAATTCCATTAGCCACCTTGCCTCTTGGGCTTCAGTTTGCTAGTATGTAAAATGAAAAGTTTGGAATATACAATTTCTCATTTTAAATATTTTTCAATTGTATGTAAAAAAATTTAACATTTTTTTTTAAATTTTGAGTTGCAAATTCTCTCCCTCCCTGACCCCCACATTGACAAGGCATGCAACTTGATACAGGCTATACACTATACATGTGCACTCATGCAAGACATATTTCTATATTAGTCATGTTGTGAAAGAAAATACGGACCAAAAAAAAAGAAAAAAAAAGAAAGAAAATAAAAGAAACCTACAAGAAAAACAAATAAAAGTTAAAAAAAAAAGTATGCTTCAATCTGCTTTCAGATGCCATCAGTTCTTAATCTGGTGGTGGATAGCATTTTTCATAATGAGTCCTTCAGAATTGTATTAGATCACTATTGCTGAGAATAGCTAAGTCACTCACAGTTGATCATCATACAATATTGCAATTACTGTGTACAATGGGAAAAGGGGGTTTCAAGTAAAGACCCAGTGATTAGCTGGACAAGATTTAGCCTACATACAGACAGTCTTACCTCTAGAATGCTGGTCATGGCAGTCCACCAAACAGAGAAAAATACTAAACAACTCTTGAAAGGATGTTTGGATGGATAGAGGTGCAGAAAAGATTGTGGAAAATGAGCTTGAGTTAGCTCAGTCTTATTGATAAGACTATCTGATACAACCACGAATTTTACTGTTGGCTGTCTTACTTTGTGCTCTTTGAGTCCCTGGTTCCCTTTGCAACCTTGGTCAAGTGCTACTTGAGGCTTTTCCTGAAGCTCTCTACATTTAATGCCTTCCTCCAAAATCATTTATCTTATATTTCATATACATACATATATAATATATACAGATACACATACACATACATGTACATATATATTTCTGTACATGTTACACTAACAGAACATAAGCTCATTGAGGGCAGGTACTACATTCTGCTTATTTTTTGTATCACCAGTGTTAATGCCTGACATATAGCAGTGTTTAAATAAGAATTGCACTAGACAAGGGGTAGTTGTGATCTGCCTGGGTAGGAGAAATACCCATAGTACTGAGTCTACAGATTGATTAAAGCATTGAAGAATGATGACGGTGATGGTGATGATATCAGAGACCCATTCTCAGTACTCCACATATTTGTTCTTGACGTCGGAGTCGGAATTTCCTATTCCCACATATTTCAATTTTCTCAGGCATCAGAGCAGGATCTGCTTCCCTCCTCCCCTGCATCCAAGCCACTGTCCATGGCTCCTAGGATCTAGGACTTGGGCTCTGGTAGAGAGGAGGCATCTATGAAAGCAAGAGTAGGTGCCTAAAGGGATGGGATTTGGGAGTAAAGATGGTTATAGTGGTAAGTCATTGGATCTTAATATTCAGTGCTAGAAGGGATATTAGAATGTAATAACTTTGCTTTACATGTAATAATAATACAAGCTCAGATAAAGAAATTGAGACTCAGAGAATTAAAATAAACTTCCCCTAGGTCTCACAGGAAGTAAGGAGCAGAACAGAGAGTCAAACCAGGTTCACTGGCTCAAAATTTCCTTCCCAAGTCTGCTTCAGGCTCTCTGGACTTCAACACTATGCCCCTGCTGCCGTCTCCCCCTGGAATATCCCACTACCATGCCAGCACCCTTCTCCGACTGATGAGTTTTTTAGGCGCCTCTATGTTGAGGAAGGGCTCAGGTCAGCCATTTTTCATTTCCTTCCTGGCTCTGCTTCTGTCTCACCTGATTTTGGCATCATCACCCCGTCATCCCCTGGCTTTTCATCTCCTTTTTATGGATTGCCTTCCTCCATTAAAACATAAACTCCTTGAGGGCAAAGACGATCTTTCTTTTGGCTTATATTGGTATACCTAGCACTTTGAATAATGCCAAGCACACAGTAATGGCTTAACAATGGCTGTTGTCTCACCTTGTTAGCTAAATTCCATGCTCTTAAGTTGGTAGGTGGAGTGGTGGAAGGTGGATGATGAGATGTGGGTGGAGGGTGTTCCAATCAGGGCGTATAAATGAGAAGTGATCATGAAAGACCTAGAAGCAGCATGATAATGTGGTTCTCCTTCCTCTTCCATTGTCTCCTTATTTCCTCTGCTTCTCAGCCCCATCTAGTCCCAGAAGAGTTTTTAAGTGAGGTGGAAAATAGGGACAAAGTCCAGAGGGAGGAAAGATAGAGACTTAAGGAATTATGGGGCCGCAGAACCTGACTGGAGAGATAGGTTGGCAGGGTTTACAGATGTATGGAGGGAGAAGGTGCAAGAAATTGCCAGGAGTCATGAATGTAGGTGCCTCACTTTGGCCTTAATCTCTCAGCCCATACCTCTGCCATATAGGAAATTTAGACTCCAGTCCTGGTCGCTCTATGGCTCTGATAGATGAGTATCTGACCTTACCTTGCCTTCCTCACCATTTCCGTCTTCCCACCATGACCTTGCCTGACTACCCCAATACCTTTTTACAGCTCCCCTTTATGTACAGCCTTTTCCCACTAGAATGTAAGCCCCTTTACTGTAGAGACAGTCACGTTCGCTTTAATTTGTAGCCTCAGCTTTTAGCACAGTGCCTGCCACCCAACAAA